>NC_045129.1:25015316-25315316 GCF_007655135.1 Punica granatum | reverse complement strand
TAGAGATTGGGTTTGGTTGCATATGATGAAAGAGAGATTTCCGGTGCAAAGACGTTCCAAATTGCTTCCAAGAGGGGATGGTCCTTCTCAATTCCTAGAGCGCATCAATGATAACGCTTACAAACTAGACTTACCTGGCGAGTACAATGTAAGTGCTACTTTTAATGTTGCTGACTTACTTCCTTTTGATGTAGGTGATGATTTGAGGATAAATCCTTTTCAAGAGGAGGGGAATGATGCAAATCGTAGCACGACTTCAAGGGATCCAATTCAAGTTCCAATTGGACCGATTACGCGAGCACGAGCAAAGAAGTTTAAAGATGAACTCAACGGTTTGATTCAAGAGGTTTGGGCTCAAGCAAATTCATGGAGGCCCATTGGACATGAATCACGTGATCAACAAAGATCCATCAACATGATTCAAGTTATAGAAGATTCCGGACATGGCTAAATTCAGCAAGTGTTTGAGGAAACTTCTAGAATATTTGATGATCAAGAGAAGATATCATCAGGATTGTTTAAAGTTTAAATATCATGGAGATATTCTAAGGATATTTAGATTTCATATCTTTATAGATTATGTCATATCTCTATCGATATTTTATATTTTATTTTTCTTATTTATAGGAGGAGATATGGCCAAATTGGGATTACTTTATGTCTATATATATTCATCTTAGTGAATTTTAATAAAAAAAGGAACATTCAGAAAATTGTGAGAGTATTCTCTTTGGTTCT
The DNA here is from genome assembly GCF_007655135.1 of Punica granatum. NCBI lineage: Eukaryota > Viridiplantae > Streptophyta > Magnoliopsida > Myrtales > Lythraceae > Punica > Punica granatum. The sequence goes on along the minus strand of NC_045129.1, from coordinate 25,314,578 downwards.
TGAAGAACTAATTCGAATTTATTGGAAGTTTCCGAGGCGTTCATCATCGACTTATCAAACGGCTATCCACCACCATTTGTGGCGTCTTCATCGACTTATCAAATGGCTTTCCATCACCCATTTGTGGCGTCTTCCTATATAACGAGGTTCTTGTTTTGCAATAAATAACGGGTTGAGGTCAGTTATACCAAGATTCTTGTTTATTGCGAAACAAGAACCTCGATATATAGGAAGACGCCACAAACGGTGATGGAAAGCCGTTTGATAAGTCGATGAAGACGCCACAAACGGTGGTGGATAGCCGTTTGATAAGTCGACGATGAATGCCACGAAAACTTCCGATAAGTTCGAATTAGTTCTTCAAGAACCAAAGAGAATACTCTCATAATTTTCTGAATGTTCATTTTTTTATTAAAATTCACTAAGATGAATATATATAGATATAAAGTAATCCTAATCTTTCCATATCTCCTCTTATAGATAAGGAAAATAAAACCTAAAATATCGATAGAGATATGACATAATCTATAAAGATATGAAATCTAATATCCCTAGAATATCTCCATGAAATTTAAACTTTAAACAAATCTGATGATATCTTCTCTTGATTATCAAATATTCTAGAAGCTTCCTCAAACACTTGCTGAATTTAGCCTTGTCCGGAATCTTTTATAACTTGAATCATGTTGATGGATCTTTGTTGATCACGTGATTCATGTCCAATGGGCTTCCACGAATTTGCTTGAGGCCAAACCTCTTGAATCATGTCGTTGAGTTTATCTTTAAACTTCTTTGCTCGTGCTCGCGTAATCGGTCCAATTGGAACTTGAATTAGATCCCTTGAAGTCGTGCTACGATTTGCATCAGGGATGATATGCTAAATGCCCCTCAACAGAAGCTCTATTAAGAAGCTTCAACAAGACATCTATTGCCATGACAAACAGATATGGGGAAAGAGGATCCCCTTGCCTCAAGCCTTTCGATCCATTGAAATATCCTTTCATTACTCCATTAACATAGACCGAAGAACCTTGGCCTCATGCTAAATTCAAAGACCCACCTAGTGTAAATCTCTAGAATCCCAATAGCTTTAAAGGTGCTCTTAAGAAAAGAGCAACTCACAAAGTCAAATGCCTTCATTATTTAAGCTTTAACTGCACATCTTGAACTTATGTCATTTCTCTTTGTTGCACAGTGTGATTTTTAGGCATCCACCCTGACTTTGGAATTTTATTAGTTCGTGTTACCTATTGGAGTCATCACTACACCGTTTATTGATCGGCGAGCCACCTAGGATAAGATACTAACTACCTAAGGATTTAAAATTGACTCGATCTTTGAACGAAAGAACTAAGTCTGGGGGCTTTATTACGGGATTAGAAACCCGCAAGCTAATAACCCGTCCTTCCAGTACACTCTTGGCCTCCTATTGGTTTCTAACACTTTTATTCTCAAAGTCTAATTGTTTATCCTAAACTCTAGGTCTTGTTCGCGTATTTATACAAGAAAGAATAAAGAATGAAAATTACAAGGCTTTTAGCATGTTACACATTCCCACATACTCATATATACATTATTTACACAGGCCACACCTTCGGCCAACATTCAACCATGGGCGATAAATTCAGACCAAATTAACCATGGGCCATACATTCAAGCCAAGTATCGACAAGTGGGCCGAGTAGGCCAAGAAGTGGGTCTAAAGCCCAAAGAGAGGAAAATGGGCCTAGGGCCTCTAGCCTAGAAAATTCTAAGTCTATTTTCCTATGTCTACATACTTTATCCACAATTTTCAATTTTTTTTTAGTTTATTCTAATTTTATTATCAAGACCATATTTACGTGACTAAGCAAATTAATCCCAAAAATCTACAAGAATGGTCCCAACTCCCTCAAGGTCAACACGATATTCAATTTGGATTTTAGGACTCAATTAGTGAGTTTTATTACACTTAACCCTCCTGATTAATGTCAATATTCATGATAATCATTTTTAACCAATTTATACACAAAATTAGATTTTTTTATTCAATTAACTCTAGTATTAAGTCAAGTTATGGACTTTTACCAGTTTAAGGGACCCCGGATCCTAATGACCCACCCTCAAGGTCACAAAGACCTTCCTAAGGGCCTAAGACACTCTAATTAGTATCTAACTACCCTTAGTCCCATGTGATTAGGCCAAGTTTACGTGATTATTACAAATTAATATATTAACTTTACACTTTGACCAACTTTGACTTGATTATTAACACACACATTCGGCCATACTCATACATACACACAGGAATGATTATTCACACTAATCAAACCTAAGGACATTCAATTAGACCCAATAAGATTCCAATTCCTAAGGCCGAAATACTAATTAGGTCAATTTCATCCTAATTAGTCTAACTAGTCCTAATTAGACTCTACTTGAGCAAAATCGGACCTAATTGGACAGTATGCGCACTCGGCCACATTGCCATCAACATAATCAAAGTTCCAATCATCAATTAATGCAACAATCAAAGCAATTGGCCATAATTACGCCTTATTCACAAGGCCCTTAGCTAATCAACACAATTAACCCCCTAATTGAGCCCATAATTATCCAATTGATGCTCGGATCTGCTCAGCAAAAATTTACATCATACTTACGAGCATGGTTATTAGAATTGCAATTCGAATCATAGAATCGTACGATTCTGTGATTCGAATCGTAGAATCGTACGATTCTACGATTCAAGGGGCGACTAGCGATTCCGATTTCATGGCATGAATCAAGAAGGTAGAATCGTGGCTGAATCAGGACGACAATCGTAAAATTGTAGAACCGGACCGATTCTACGATTCTGGTTTCAGCCCAAATTACCAGGCCTAAAGGTTGGGCTTGATGGGCCTCAAAGTGGGCTCAGAAAGCCCAACATGATCTTCTGATTAGTAATCCAATACTATTTATTCCTGCCCACCCACGCTGTTTTGATCCTCGGTATATAATTTATATTTAATAATCCCAGAATAAATTTTCAGATTCTGCCACTCGTATCATATAATTTTTATTATATTATTTTTTTGGATGAGTAAAAAATATTTTGGGTGAATTTTATTGTATTATTTACACTATAACCCAAATACTCAAAGTGTAGTTAAAAAAAAAAAGTCTACCCGATCCGTCAAAACTAGAGGATTATTTACAAAAAATTTTAATCTTCTTATTATACTCTAACAAAAATTCCACGATGAATTCCATAACTTCTATAGAATGAGAAAGGATTACATTAACTTATGTGATTCCATTTGACAAATAGAGATTAAAACTTGTTTTTTTTTTTGTGCGAATTGACTTTCCCGGCATTCTTTGACATTCTTTGAGTTATTCCATAGGCATTCATATCCTTTAAGTTCCACTTAAGGCTCTTGATCACTTATTGTTAGGTGACATTTTTGGAGTTGCTACCTCACGTCTTTGTATCATATGATTTTTGTTTGTACTCTACCGAAAAAAATTGTTTTGCTGCTGAAGGTGTAGTTAAATGATAAATAAGCATGTCACTTGCTTATATTGTTGATTCTTTTGCCATTTTGCCGTTTATTTCGCACCATAATTCACGTGAAAATTTTGTTCATAATATACAGTGCATTCGTATACCAAAATGGAGGGTCGAAATTGTTTCTTGTAGATTACATATTACTAGAATAGAATTTTGAAGTACTCCGTCCTTACTTAAGTATGAGGTAAGATTCAACAAACTCATAGATAAGGCTAATGGATTTCTTATATGAGTTTCGCATGTAGATCGAAGAGGGTGTTCTCATATGAGCAAATTGAAAAACTCATTAATGGCGTTCCTCTAGTTTTGAATGAGCAAGAATTGATCTTTTCTGCTCAGGACAACAGGAAAGTATAATACATATATCTATATATATGATTTTTTTAATTACAAGTAAAATCTTACGATTTACGATTCGAATATACGATTCATAATTCCATGACTCTCGATCGATTCTAGGTAGAATCGCAATTCTAACAACCTTGCTTACGAGGCCAATTTTATGCTAATTAAGACCAATTGAATCAAATCAATCCTAATTTCAAACAGTCGGAGCTAATTACCACTAATTAAGCCTAATTGAGCCACAAATTATTGAATAGACTCATTTAATCCTATTTATCCAAAAATTACAGAATGTTGAGAGTTCAATTTCATGCTAATTTCGACCAACTTAGCGAACACAAGCCTAATTACTTATAGCCAAGTGTGCCTTTAGTCTGATTTCATGCAATTTGGCCCGAATTAGACTCAATTTACTCTAAATTGGACTCAAACACAACGCGACCAGAATTGACCCAAGATCAATAAAATAGGATTAAGCCGAACTTAAGCCTAGTTAGCATACCACTACTCAATTTGTCTTATGAGGGCTCTAATTACACACAATCAAGACATATTTAGCAAGATTTAACTAATTCTAGTGTATATACACGCAATAGACAACCTAATCATATTCTAAAACATCCTATTAACGTGATATTGAGCATAGGTCTTACTATCCTAAGGCTAATCGTCGAAGAATTGACCGAAAGATCCCGCTTTTACCATAAACATGTATATAAGATAGTATGAGAATGAAAAAGGGGAAGAATTGGTTTTGGCCTGAGCCACAAGGCTCGGATCAGTCCCAGGCAGATGCGGGAAGTCGCCACACTATACCTTTTCTTACTTGTTTCAATTAATATTTCAAGCTCGAAAATGGAAGCTTCCTTACTAATTTAAGTAGGTATTAGTGTAATTACGGAATTTTAGGATTATTTTAGCATAATCTCAGCATATCAAGTTGGCCAAAAGTCCGTTCTTTAGCAAATAACCTTATATTTTTAGGCAAAAGGGAGTTGGGGACCATTTTCCAAATAACAAAATATTTGGGATCAAAATAAAAAATAATTCAAAAAATTCAGGGGTCGGACGCATTGCAACTGACCATACGGAAGAGGGTGGTTAACTTTATAATATGTAATATCCGAAAAAAAGAAAGAAAGCAATATTATAGATTTTCTGTTAGTCAACTCACTCAATGGGGCTAAGTGCTATTTTGATTGAAAAATGGAACTAATTGTCATATTGGCAAACCATAAGCGAGGTTTGTGCATTTTACCATATTTATATGTATTTGAAATGGAAACCGCTTAGGTTGCCTTTGGTTTTCAAGTTGGACCATGATCCAACTCAATTTGAATTTTTGTAATGATTGGAAGTGTTGCAAAAATATATAGATTTGGTGAAAAAATATATATGTATGTATATATAAATGTAAAAATAGATAGATAATTTATTATTAAAAAATTAATTATAAAAATGATTAGTAAAAAGGATTAGGGAGAAATTGTTATTAAATAGAGAAAAAGGTCAAAACAATAATGATTGTAGTGTTAAATTTAGAAAAGACTAGAGTTAAGTTCAGCATAATAAAAATTTTTATTTAAAAAACAAACAAAGCCTATTGTGCAGAGTAGCACGATGTAAAAAGATATCATAAAAAATAAAAATTGCTTTGAGAAATTTTACTATTCAATACGTCAGCGACACATCATCGACATGTAAGCATATTTTAATTTATATACATATTAACAACACATCAAGGACACATTTTCTATCTTCTAATTTTATTGTACTTTATATATGGCATGATAAATTTATGACGCCATTAAAAGATCTACGAGTCAAATAATTATCTTTAATATTAAAATGATTAAAAAAAATAAGCATTCCACTATGGAATATTATTTTACGAATTTGCCATTTTTGGATGGCAAATAGACGAAAGGGCCTATTCGATCTACATTTAGGGATTAAGGGTGTGAGCTATGTAAAAAAATGGGACGGGGACCAATTGATGTACCTCTCTCGAAGTCGAATTTGTTAATTCTATCCAACAAGAGAAAAAAGAGAGAGGAGACAAGAGGATGGATGGCGCCCGGTGCGGGATGAGAGAGAGGAACAAGACGAGAACTAGAAAGGAAACGAACAGTTTGACGAGGGGAGGGGGGGGGAGAGAGAGGGGGTGGAGGGGACAACAGCGTATCTGCAAAAATCCACAAAATTCGATTCTGTTTGCTTTGAAAAGCAAGGCACACCCCATTATAAAAAGAAAAAAAAATATGTAAAATATTTTAATGGATCCCCCAAATCTCCCTTTCCCATTACCAACTATTAATCTTTCTCTTTCGTCCAAACAGAGACACCATTAAACAAAAACAAGCAAAAAAAAAAGAAAGTAAAAACTCAAAATCCTTGAGATGGAGACTCCTCTCCTCTCATCAGTCTCACTCTCTCTCATTCAATGAACCTCTCCATCCTTCTCTCTCTCACAGCTAAACACTGTTAACCTTCCTCTTATAATAATCCCCAGCTCTCTCTCTCTCTCTCTTTCCTTGTATAATGTTTGTCTGTTCAGTCAGTAGTTTTTGCTCACTGGCTTGTGTTTGCTTCGCTGTGGTGTGTGTCTCTCTCTGTCTCTCTACAGTTGAACATATCAGTGAACGTGCTTCTTCTTTCTTGTTCTTGAGAATCCTCCAACCAAACCTTCACGCTTCCTAGCGAGAGAGAGAGAGAGAGAGAGAGAAGAGAAGAACATGACCCTTATTATTATACTTGCTTAAATAATCCCTGTCTCTCTCTTCCCCTCTGTCTGCTGCAGAAACTGTTTCTTCTTTTAGCTTAATTTGTTTTTCTGTTCAGTTACACAGCTCACTTTTGAATAGAAGATAAAGACAGAGAGGGGGAGAAAACAGTCATTCCCTTTCGTAATGTAATGAAATGAAATAAAATTTAATTCGAAAAAATAAAGATAAAAATAATTAAAAAAATATCAAAAGAATTTTAAAATATAAAAATAAAAATAATTATATTATTAAATTTAAAAAAGTGTTAAAATTGATAAAAAAAATATTTGATATTAAAAAAACTTAATATTAAAAAAGTAATTATAATAATAGATAATTTTAAAAAAATAATTATTATATTATTAAAATAAAATAAAATAAAGTTAAATTAAAATTTATTTTTGTTGCCCAGCAAAACCAATCGATTGTTCTTTGGGAGTTGGGCTCTTCCCCGTCTTTTGAGAGAGAGAGAGAGAGAGAGAGTGTCAGTCCATGGAGTGCTCATTGAGAATGAGAAAATGAGAGCTCAGAGCTCCTCTTATCAGTTATTATATAATAGCTCTAATGGAGAAGATGGGTCTCCTCCTAGAGTGAATGTGAAGAGAACAATACTCACTGCCCCAAAAAAATTATTCCTTTTTTTTTTTTGTCGCCCCCTTTTCATCTTCTTTTCCCCTGCTTTTTACCCTTTGAGTCTCGCAAGCCGATGCTGCTGCAATCATAGTTTCTACCCAAGAGGAAAGAACAACAAAGGTTTGGCTATATTTCCCCCAGCAAATGCATGCAATTGCTTCCTCTCCTTGGAGCTTCCATGGATGAATTGGGGCAGAGACCCCAACAGCAACAATAATCATCACTTCATTAGTGAAGTGTGAAAAGAAAAGAAGATTCTTGATGGGCCTGAAGATGCAACAGAACCACCACTTGGTGGCAGTGAAGTTGTCCACAACCAGCAGCAGCAACAACAACAAAAGAGGGTACACATTCATTCCGGCGAACAGGAGATGGCTCCCCAAGTTCTTGCTTCTGTGGGTCATGGTGGTTCTGTTCATCAGCCTGCTCATCTACAGAGGAATGGACGCGGATGTGAAGGTCAGGAGGAAGGACGTCTTGGTCAGCATGTGCGATCAACGAGCCAGAATGTTGAAGGATCAGTTCAGTGTCAGTGTTAACCATGTTCACGCCCTCGCCATTCTTGTCTCCACCTTCCATTACTACCGGAACCCTTCTGCCATTGATCAGGTTCCTTCCCTTTTCCTATGTCTGTTCTATGTCTGTTCTTGTTTGGTTTTGTTCCTGTAACATATTAATGTTCCAAGGAAAGAAAAAAAAATGGAAACCAATTTTGTTGCATTTAGGGTAACATTTCCTCATTCATTTGTCGTCTTGGATATACCTACGAACAGTGGGGCTGTCCTGTCGCGGTTCAATGTGCTTCCAGATAAAACTTCCTTTCCAATCTCTGTTGTTTGGATGGTCGACTTAAAGGGGTTAATTTCTTTCTGGGTATTTGTTGGAGATACCAGTTGTTTGTTTGTTCATTGATTCCATGGTCTTGGGTATGTATACAAATACAGGAAACTTTTGCGGAGTACACGGCAAGGACGGCCTTTGAGCGGCCACTGCTCAGTGGGGTGGCATACGCTCAGGGAGTAATTGATTCAGAGAGAGAGGAATTTGAGAAGCAGCAAGGGTGGACTATCAAGACAATGGAGAGGGAGCCGTCTCCTGTTCGAGATGAGTATGCCCCCGTCATTTTCTCTCAAGAGACAGTCTCCCACATTGCGTCACTGGATATGATGTCTGGGGAGGTAAAATCTTGTGATTTTAGTTTTGAGCTGGTTCACAATGGGGAATACAAATTGTTGATGCCATGCCTTGATGTTCTTTTAGGAGGACAGGGAGAATATTCTGAGGGCGAGGGCTACGGGGAAATCTGTTCTAACAAGCCCTTTCAGGCTTCTCGGCTCTCACCACTTGGGTGTGGTGCTCACTTTTCCTGTTTACAAGTCGAAGCTCCCCCCTGACCCAACCATAGAAGAGCGAATTGCTGCCACTGCAGGGTGAGTTTGATCTTCTCTAAGTCCAATTGTTGCAAATTTGAAAATACGTGAGATTAGAATTTTCTACCATGCAATGGGCAGATTGCATATGACAAATGTCATATTTAATACGTTTCTGTAACTACAGAGAGCTACTACTTGGGAAGGAACCAATTCATCTTTTCGTGTTTTCAGTTGGGTGTCTAAATTGTCAATTCCTAAACTAAAGTATATTGAGTAGGTAATCTGTAGTGCTTGATCTATGTTCCATTTGGCACTTCTGCCATGACAAGTAAACATTGTTATGCTTGGTAAACTAAATGTTGAACAAAAGAATTATCTGTTTCAACTTTCATTTTCTTGGTATCATTTTTGTGCTGTTTATTTTATGTGTAGAATGCACCGACCTATGAATTGAATGACTCGCAGATACATTGGTGGAGCTTTTGATGTTGAATCTCTTGTTGAGAACCTTCTGGGGCAGCTTGATGGGAATCAAGCAATCTTGGTTAATGTGTATGATGTAACTAACTCTTCTGATCCCCTCATCATGTACGGTCATCGGAATCCTGAAGGCGACATGTCCCTTATACATGAGAGCAAGCTCGACTTCGGTGACCCGTTCAGGAAACATCTAATGATTTGTAGGTCTGTATATTTAATTACCAACTTTGGTTGATTCCTACAGAAGCCATTTTTTCGAATTTTCACAAGCCTGACTATTGCTCTTGTGATGAACCTGAGCAGATATCATGAGAAGGCTCCGACATCATGGACTGCTCTCACCACCGCATTTCTATTTTTCGTCATTGGACTTTTAGTGGGTTACATCTTATATGGTGCGGCGACTCACATTGTTAAAGTGGAAGATGGTTATCATGAGATGGAGGAATTAAAAGTTCGAGCTGAAGCTGCCGATATTGCTAAATCTCAAGTAAATTTTCATGACCCTTTCTTTCTCTCTCTCTCTCGCTCTCTTTATTCCCCTCTCTGGATTGGAGTTCAACCTACTCTTTTCCTGTTACTATTTAATTTAAATTGTATATTTATGTTCATGGCAGTTTCTTGCTACTGTTTCCCATGAGATCAGAACCCCCATGAACGGCATTCTTGGTACTCTCGTGATCCTCTGGAAGAATCTTTTATCCATTGCTTTGTACATCTAATTTGCCTCTATCATCCCTAGATTAATATTGCATTTCCTAGGAATGCTTGCCCTACTTCTGGACACGGAATTGAGTTCAACTCAGCGAGACTATGCTCAAACGGCTCAAGTTTGTGGGAAGGCACTGATAGCCTTAATAAATGAGGTGCTTGACCGAGCTAAAATTGAAGCGGGCAAGCTGGAACTTGAAATGGTCCCGTTTGAAATCCGCTCGATTCTAGATGATGTTCTTTCTCTATTCTCTGAGAAATCCCGACACAAAGGCATTGAGGTAAGTCATACTTTAATTTGTCATCATTTTTACTTTTGTTTTAAATCCTAGTATTCAATTGCTTTTCCCCACTTTTGCTTGGTACTGATATCATATTTCTTGTTTGATAATCGCCTGCATTTATGTATCTGATTCATTGGGAAGTGAAGCTTGCTGTATACGTCTCTGACAAAGTTCCAGAGATTGTCAACGGAGATCCTGGAAGATTTAGGCAGATAATCACCAATCTTGTCGGCAATTCGGTTAAAGTGAGTGAACTTCTCTCTAAAGTTTTGATCGAATTGATTGGTCTGGGAGTTTTTATTTTTTATTTTTTTAATTTTGCTAAGCAACTGATTCTAAAAGATGTAAGATTGGTGGTAAAGTTTGCGTCATATTGAGCTATCTACCTGAAAACCTGTGAGAATAATTACATTTAAGATCCTTGCTGTTTGGTTAAGTCATTGAAGAAGCACAGAGGCTTGGTGACACCCCTCAAGTTTGATGGGTCAAATTTTTCTGGATCAATGGCTTTTGGGTCATGGCTTTGTAATTGCTCCCTTTATATAGTCCCCTGCCAACCCGCGGGTGATATTTTTTTCACTTCTTTCTCTGGTTGATGCAACTCACTAAGTTAAATTTTGGTAACACGTAAATTTAGTAGCAGTGAACTTCTCGATGATATGCAAAGATGTCCGATAATAATGTGATTTTAAATTTGGGTTAGCAGTCTTCATCATTTTGTATATGTCCAGTAAATGAAATTGCTAGTACTCATTAGATGAGACATTTGACAGTTCACAGAGAGGGGGCACGTATTTGTTAAAGTCCATCTATTGGAGCAAGTAAAACCCCTGGCAAATTCACAGACCTGTCTAAACGGGCTGGCAGGGGAAAATAGGCCAATTTCAGGGACCACTAGTTTCAAAACATTGAGTGGCTCTGAAGCAGCTGATGAGAGAAATAGTTGGGAGTCCTTCAAGCATTTGCTCGCCGAAGACGATCAATTCGACTCGTTGGATGATAGGGCATCCTTTAATGATGGGATGGTCACGCTGATGGTATGCGTAGAGGATACAGGAATTGGGATCCCCTTGTCTGCCCAGGAACGTGTATTTATGCCCTTTATGCAGGCTGACAGCTCGACTTCTAGGAATTATGGTGGAACCGGGATTGGGCTTAGCATCAGCAAGTGCCTTGTTAAACTTATGGGTGGGCAGATAAGCTTTGTAAGCCGGCCTCAAATAGGAAGCACATTCTCGTTCACAGCGGACTTCGGGAGGTGTCCTAACAAAGTCGAGCTCAACAATGGAAAGAAACATATTTCCGAAGATCTGCCTTCTAGTTTCAGAGGGTTGAAGGCGATAGTAATTGATGGTAAACCTGTGAGAGCAGCAGTCACAAGGTACCATCTGAAGAGACTTGGGATCAATGCAGAGGTTGCAAGCAGCACCAGCACAGTGGCAGCAGTGAATGGCAAGAATGGGTCTTTGAAAGCTGGGTATATTCTCATGTTTCTCTTATTTATTCAATTTTTTTTTTCACCCATTGAGCAATAGATTTATAGAAAGAATCTCGTAGTTTCTGGAGATTTTGGATAGGCTTGTCAATTGACAAAATGGGTTAAATTTTTCCTCCCTTCAGGTTTAGTCCGGATTTCTGGAATAAGTTATCTTAAAAATGCATCTGTATTCTATCACTAAAATGTTTTTTGAAACCTTAGTGTCTTTTCCTCAAGGAATTGCCTATTTGGCATTGTTCCTTTGCTCCCTGCATTATTTTCAAGAACATTCTCTTGATATCTATTTCAAAAGCTTGGGCAATTTGGCCACCTCTAATGTTGGTTGTTTTCTCATCTATATTTGTTCATAATTTCTTTTTCCTTCTAAACTGCTAATAATCATCTTTGGTTTTTCGTCGTTTATATGTATATAACATAACTATGTTTAAATTTGGATCTTAATCATGCCATGACCTGTTAAATCTATCGGGTTTGCATGTACATATATTTTCTTCAAATTGACCTCTAGATTTCTTTTGTTGTCTATGTGCTGTTGCATTTTATTGAAAATAATGACAGAATTTGAAACTCTGATTTTCGAGTTGGATATAACCGTCTCAATCTTCTTCTGAATCGACAGATATGGAAGTCCAAGTGTAATTTTAGTCGAGAAAGACTCGTGGCTGTTATCGGGTGAGGATAATTGCCCGAATCTCCCTGCTTTAGATTGGAAGCAAAATGGCAACGGTATGGTTAAGATTCCGAAAGTCCTCCTAGCGACTAAAATATCGGCCACAGAGTTTGAAAAGACAAAAGCTTCAGGTTTTGCTGACACTGTCATTATGAAGCCGCTGAGGGCAAGCATGATTGCTGCATGTCTTCAGCAAGTTCTGGGCATTGGGAGGAAGAAGCCGCAGGGAAAAGACACTCCTAACGGGACTTGTTATCTTAAGAGCCTCCTCACAGGGAAGAAAATTTTGGTGGTTGACGACAACAAGGTAAATTTAAGAGTCACTGCAGGAGCTCTAAAGAAGTTTGGTGCCCATGTCGAGTGTGTGGAGAGCGGGAAGGTTGCGCTGACGAGGCTTCAACTGCCACACAGTTTTGATGCGTGCTTCATGGACATTCAGATGCCTGAGATGGATGGGTGCGTATATATTTATTTATTTTCTTATCATTAAAATGCAATACATTGATGGTTCAGAGTAGCATCTCTATATAAGTATGATGCATCCAACAAAGCTCAAGCTTGAAGCTCTACGCAAAATTGAATAATTGTGGCTTGAATAAGAATTATACTTGACAAACTCGAGTTCAGTTTTACTTTCTCAGTGACTCCAAAATAAAGCCAGACGTAGCTCGAGATAAGCTTTAAATTTCATTTGCATAAGGTTGAGATTTAAAATGACATGAAAGTGGGGGTTGAGATTTGAAATGACAAGAAATAGGATTATACTTTTGTGATTTATGGTTTAAATAAATTGAGAAAAAGACAGGGAGAAGCCTGGACTTAGCTTGATTATGTTTATTGGCCTCTTGAGCCGAGTGTTGCCAAGCTTGAGCTTCACTTTGGTTTACTAAAACTGTAGCTGAAACTCAGCTCAAGGTTAAAAAGAAACTTTGTTGGCTATGTATAGTGTGTACTTCTAGCATGATTACATAGTTTGGGATGATTGCGTCTTTGTTTTGTCATTACAGCCTCCGGTAAAAAGGTTGACAGGAACTCTGAAATTTGCCGCAACTAGAATAGTTATAGTAGAGAACTACTTGTTTCCTGCCCACAAATTGGGGCCTCAACAATCAATTGTGGAGAAAATAAAACCATGAATTCGCTGCAGTATCTATTTGTGACCTTGTTGTATGGATGTTCTTACCTCATATGAGTTCCTTAGAACTGATAGCCCAAGTTTGTGGAAGTAACCCAATCCAATTCCCTGAAAGATCAGGACTTAAAGGATCTCTTCCCCCCCCCCCCCCCCTTTTTGGTCATGGGGCTTCTTTAAAATTCAATGACCAGTTGCTGTTACTAAGGCGAACAATATTTTGAGCATATTGAATAAAAAAGGCCTTTCAGCTTAATTTATGAGTATGCATCTGCTTGTTATAGGACTCACTAAGGATTGTAGTCTCAAGTCAGAGCATGTTGATTATAACAATAATCTTTCATTGTTTTTGGCTGGATAGAGTATCAGCACTTACGAATACACTGGGGGGATATTCTTCAATCAATATTCAGCTGAACTATTTTATAGATCCTAATTACTCAAACACCAACCAGACCTTTCATATATATTCTGGCAATAGGTGCCTCTTGATATTGACCTATTGAGAGGTGCGGCTTGAGGGAGAGTGACAATTAAGGAACTATCATAGACGATGTTGAAGCATGTCAAATAATGATCGTTTAGGCAGGAATATCATATGCAAGAGGGATAGATATGAAGTTGATGTGGGTTCAAACTTACTCAGGGAGGCTCCAAGGTTTGGTGAGCTGGCTATTGCATGTTGTATTGCATGCTCGTGTACTAGAGTTGTGCTAATCTGTGCTGATGGTGGATCGTACTTACGCCATTTTTGGGTCGAGGGGAGTGGATATGGATGGATAAAAACTGCCATATTTGTGATCGAATTTTGTATCATGCAAGTCCTCTATCTGCCATATTGGTGATCGGATTTTGTATCATGCAAGTTCCTGTACCCATTTTGCTGAACAAAATTTACACTTTCTTCGATTCATTTTATTTACAAAAACTCTGTTACTTAATGACGGAAATGTTTATGCAGGTTTGAGGTGACTCGTAAGATCAGGCTGATGGAGAGAGAGGCAAATGAGCAGATGAAGGACGGGACAAGGCCCACAAACATTCGAGAGTGGCACATCCCTGTACTAGCCATGACAGCAGATGTGATCCACGCCACGTACGAGGAGTGCCTCAAGTGCGGGATGGATGGGTATGTCTCCAAGCCTTTTGAGGAGGAGAATCTATACCAGGCCGTCTCAAAGTTCTTCCAGACTGACCCCGTCTGAGACACAGCTGGATTGGAGTTTTTCAGTAGCACTGGCAGTTATGCATCAAACCTGGCTCGAGGATCATTTCTAACTGACTAAAAATAGAGATGTTAATTTGCTCGACTAGCAAATTTTTCCTCGTATATTTGTATACAACTTTCAAGGAGGCATGTGTCCCACTTGCTGCAGATCTGAAGGGGACCAAGCCTTAAAGGGTGTAAATGTCAAAATCTCTACCAATGTTATCTCCTCTACTCGGCATCCGTCATGTGATGATATAAACACACATGATATAAACCCTTTTTTTTCTTCTGACGGGCGAAACGATTCTGTAAGGTAATGGCTCTTGCCCCTGCTTTCGAGTAGCATCCAGCATATGGACAGTGGTACACCCTGAACCCAACTCCAACCCGGACGTAGAATTGGTGGTACAATCATCGTCCAACCGTCAAAGATTGAACCAACTTGCACCAAGAATTTTGGCAGTGGATCTGTCTGCACTATTATGATGAAGCTAGGCAATGATCCGTGGGTTGCATGCGAAATTTGGTGAATATAAAATTGAATTATATTTTTATAAATTATAAATATTATTAGATTAAAAGGATAAAAATATATATTATTTTATCTTATAATTAGAATTGATCTATTAAATTTTAGAGAAATATATATTTAAAATATAAATGGTATTTAAATTAATCTTACAGACAAATAATCCTAAAAAAACTTCCGTGTCTTGAAGTACGATTTTCAAATTTCAAGTAAAATTTTCATTTTTTTAAAGAAAGAATCTTAATAATTAATTAATATATATTAATAATGTGGACATGAAGGATCCGTTGAATGAAACTATAAGGACACTTATTGTGGAGTTAAGAGTTTCAAAATTGAATTTAGATAGAGTGTATCATGTCGCGCGATACGACCTTTATATGTTATAATGATAATGATTGGTTTTAATTAAAGTAAATTACTGGATTTCTTAATTTAGGAGGAACGTTTGGTTTTGATACCAAATTTCTACAAACCACCAGTAATTTTCCAAATACCTTTTACATTTCCTAGAAATTTAAGTAAGTTGCTCATACATTTTAATACATTTAAACATAAAAAAATAATCAATTTGATAAAAAATTTATGAATCAAATACAATTAAAAACTACACCAACGAATACTTTGTGATAGGATATGTTAGATAATGTTGTAAAATGTAAAGATTGATGAAATCACTAATATAAGTAGTCATTGGATTATTTAGAAAAAAAAAGTAGTCATTCAACAAATAATAAAGGCCAGTCGATACACTCATACTTTGTATTCATTTATATATAAATGTGCAATAAATATATTCCATTCTTATGATGTCGAGCTGTTTCCTACTCAACATATCCAGGTTACTATTTCCTGGCCATAGTGCACGAGGACTTGATGATCCAGAGGTGACCCTCTTGAAAGTTCACTTGGAGTCTTCTGAGTTTGTTTTACCTATAGATCTGCTATGATCAGTTGGCATGCTTGCTTGTAATGTTTTCTGTGGAATAGTAAGAACATGTCGGGAACAAGAAGGTGGAATTTCTCCCTCCCCAGACATCGATCACAAGCTGGCGGCTCTGGGCCCAGATGCTAAAGGGCTCGTGCTCTTGAACGCCACACAAGCGGAGAGATATGTAATTTTTATAGAATATTTAGTACATCAAACTTGAAAAGGCATCTCACATATCAAAAATTTATTTTCAATTACCGAGTAATTTTTTTTTAAATAACTTATTTCATTGTATGTCACTCTCATACAAATAATATAAACAAATGTGCAAAATTAATTGAATATCATACGAAACAGAATATAATAAAAATCCATTGAATCGAAATCGAAAGGTCAATTTTATGAAGAGATACAAACAAATACACGAGTCTTCTCGTCAAGAATTAAATCATCCAAGTACTTCAATGGTCAATAAATCACGAGCTGAGAGCTTTAAAAGAATAGAATCGTGGTACTTACTCTATACTCATAATTACGACCCGACATTTATATATATGTATATACACATATATATATTGATTGTAACCGTAAAAAAACAAAAAGACAAAAAACCTCATCGTGGATTGGAATCGGGACAAATCGCACTATTATCTTTTGTTTGGGACAATTAGCCCCCTTGTAGTTTGCTCCGTTAGACATAGGGGGTTACGGTGTTAATTTTTTTTTTATTTTCAGTCTTCAATCTTTAACTTTTTAATCATTTTGGTTCTAAATCTTTTTCTTTTATCATTCATATCCTTAACTTTTCATTTTATTTCATTTTAGTTCTATAAAGAAAATCGAAAGGGAAAGGAGGGGTCGGGGCCGCCAATCGGTGACCCCAACCCCTTCACCGAGGTCGCCGGTACCCATAGAGGACGCTGGCGACCTCAGTGGAGGGGTCAGGGTCGCCGATTGGCAGTCTTAACCCAAAATCGATTGAGGACTCCGAGTCGAAAGTCCCCAATTGATTTGGGGTTAGGGTCGCCAATCAGGGACCCCAACCCCGACCCTGACCCTGACCTCGACCTCGACCCCTCCACTGAAGTCGCAGGTACCCACGGAGGACGCTGGCCACCTTGATGGAGGGTGTCGATTGGCGGTCCCAACCCCGAATCTACCGGAGACCTCCGACTCGCAGTCCTCGGTCGATTAGGGATTGGGGCCGCCAATCGGCGACCCTGACCCCTCCACCGAGGTCATCGGCATCCTCCGTGGGTACCGGTGACCTCGGTGGGGGAGTCGGGGTCGCCGATTAGCGGCCTCGACCCCTCTTTCGCTTTCGATTATCTTTATATGACTAAAATGAAACAAAATGAAAACTTGAGGATAAGAATGATAAAAGAAAAATATTTAGAACCAAAATGCTTAAAAGGTTAAAGATTGAGGACTAAAACTGAAAAAAAAATTAATGTAGTAACCCCCTATGTCTAACGGAGCAAATCACATGGGGACTAATTGTCCCAAACAAAAAAACATGGTGCGATTTGTCCTGAACCCAAATCACAAGATGGATTTTTGTCTTTTTCCAAAACAAAAAAAAAACCAAAAGTGGTGATCTAGTAGTTCCAAATTTACTCTCATGTAATTTGATAACTTCAGGTCCCAAATTCAAATTCTCTCTATGTATTTGTGTTAAAAAATTTGCTAGACGTGTGCTTTTTGACTTGAGTTTGCGGGATATTGGATTTGTATTCTCGGTTGAACACGATAGCCCAAACATTGCGCAGTAGTAAGCGGCAATGTCGCTATTGCTACTGGCCACCTAAAAGATTCAGCAAAAAGTGTAACAAAAAATAGTAGTAGTAGTAGTAATAGTAATAATAATAATAATAATAATAATAATAATAATAATATCACGGAAAATCCGATTACTCATTGCGGTTAACTATTCCCATCTTGGATTTGTGATTTTAATCAAAACTCGTGTACAACATAAAAAAAACAGGAAAAAGAAAAAGAAAAATCAATGTTAATTTGAAATAGTATTCAGTAGTCACCAGTAGAATCAATAAGAGATGTTATTAGAAGGCACCAACAGGAAAAAAAAAAAATAATTGGCGGAGACCGCAGAATAAACTAGAGATATTGAAGAACAAAAGGGGATAGAGGAACCACATAGATTGGTTTTGACTTGAGGGAGGTCGGAGGCTTGGGGCCGGCTGACCGGCGATGCAGATTACAGAGCTCACTAACGTGTGCATGCAGTTCCACATTGTACGTGACCAAGATGAGACAACGGGAAGGGGTCCGACTTTATTCCTCAAAAGAGAAGTATGAGATGAAGATTTAAGAATATAGGTTGGGTTTATTTTTATCCCGCTTTTGCTAGACTAATCCATTTGTGTTCTCGGTAGTATAGTATTAAAATAATTTTACCATCCGTTTGAATTGAAAGAATGGGGGAAAAGGAAAGGAAGCAAAATCCCTTCCCTTTCCTCTGTTTTCCTCATTTTCGCGTCTATCCAAATAAGCTCTTAGTAACATGTTAATTACTCTAGTTAAATATGAATAAATTCCATAAATCTCCTTTAATTACTCATTTTTTTCCGACGAGCTGTTCCACCCTAACCCCTAATTCTCTGGTCTAATTTCCCTTTTTCCCCATCCCGGAAACAGAAACAAATAATATATTCGAAGGGTAGGGCGGTGGAATGGATTAGGTTCAGATGTAAGATAATTGGGCGGGGATGAGAGCTTAGTGGGTTTTGAAGGCCTAGGCCTAATCAATGGGCCTCAGTGGGTTTTACAAGTAAAAAACAAATAAGCTTTTTCTTTTATGGATAAGTAAAAACAAATTGGCTTTATATAGAATATTTATATAGGTTTTAAGCTCATGAAATATAATTGGGTCAACTTAATTATCTTACTGGCCTACTACCCTGCAATACACAGGTTTTTAGTATATTTATGTCATTCTAATCAAATTTGTACTTAATATTTCTAAAGGATAGTTATTATATAGTTGAAATTTTGTTGTTTGATAAATTCATATTTTCTAGCAGTTTAAATTAAAAATTAAAAAATTAAAAAATTAAAAAATTAAAATATTATAATTTTACGTTATAAAATCAACTTATGAAAGACAAAACTATAGATTATTTTTAGTTCTTTTTCATGTAATTTCTCCAATGAATAGATAGTATTTTCAATAAAAGTCACATATATTTATTCTGCATGACTAAAGCAATCATCATATATATTTCTTTCTAATTTTTAAAAGAAATATCATATTAAATAAATCAATATATATATGTAATAAACTTTTCTAAATGAATCTCTCCCAATAAATATTATAATACAAATAATATTCATAAATGTTTATATATATATATATATATATGTAATTTCTAGAAATTTAAGATACCTATCAACACCTTGTTTTGACCTGGCTTGGTCAAAACCCTACTCAAGAACCTGAACAAAGGGTCCCCTTTCAAAATCGTTTGAAGAAATTAAAATTTTCCTTATTTTATTTTATTCCACTTACTAGGAGAGAGGTTTTGAGGAGAGAGGGTATATGAGAAAATTAATTTATCATGTTTTAAAAATAATGCTTTCAGACAAGTCTTCAAGATAAATTTTCTCAGGGTTTAAAGCGGTTTCAAATCAAATTTATATAGGAAAATACAAGGAAAAGGGTCGAAGATGAGGTTTCTAGCCAGTTCAGGGGCAAAGGCATAATTTCAGCTTCCAAATCTAGCTTAGAGTTGAAATGCCGCAAAATTGACATCCGTCTTAAAAAAAAAAGCGCTAAGAAAAGGCACGCGTGGCTACTAATCACGTAAAAATAATGCTTTCAGAAACGTCTTCAAGAGAAAATTTCCCAGGGTTTAAAGTGGTTTCAAATCAAATTTATAACGGAAAATACTAGGAAAAGGGTCGAAGATGAGGTTTCTAGCCATTTCAGGGGCAAATGCATAATTTGAGCTTCCCAATCTAGCTTAGAGTTGAAATGCTGCAAAATTGACTTCCATCTTCGAAAAAACTAAGAAAAAGCACGCGTGGCTACTAACCACGTAAGGTGGTCTTGCGTGATTGCTAATCATGCGAGCCACCTTAGCTAGCCAATTGTGACTAATCGGCCAGCCTGCGTTCCTTGCACGCGTTTTTCAATACAAAAAAAAACCCAATAGTTTCAAAATGTTTGTAAAATGATCCCCACCCCTCTTCTCCTATGAATAGAGGATGAATATTCAACATTGAGAACTTTTTTGCTCCCCTCAAGATTTGAGCAAGAGCTGAAAAATCATTTACATTTCCTCGCATATACCAAACACAAGGTTTTGCTCACATTTTCCTTGTAGGTTCCTGGTGGAAAGAAGGATAATTTCTCGAAAGGAGGCCCCATCGAGGAGGTTGAAGTGAAGCCGATTCCATTTCCCTTGGGTGTCCATCGAGCGGTGTTCTTCGGGAGATTTCATCCCCTATGACTCACTTCTTATGGTATAATTTCTAAAAATTGGGTCAGGATGTGAGAAAAATGACTTAACTGTATTCTTTGTTAAACACTTGGAACAAATCCATGGGACTAAATGAGGGTTCCTGTCTATTAGATTATGGGTAAATAGGCCTCAAAGAGGTGCTTCTGTGTCATTAGTGTATTGTTTGTTCGGTTTCTAGCTTAGAAAAGTCAAGAGATGAAAGCATAGAGTATGTTCATCATGCATAAAGGTTAGAACCAACCTCTAGGCCCGATATCGACTCATATATGTCATATTTGTTGTTTTGGGTGCTAGGAACTTGATTTTTCAAACTTTCCCGAATTTTCGGTTTGGTCCAAGTCGGTTTTTGATTTTCCATACGATTTTCAAATCAGCCCGGGCCTCTAAGAAGGTTTTCCATGAGTTTTCAAGTCTGTCCAAACCTGCCACGAACTTTTCTAGGCATTGCAAATCAGTCCGGACCCATTTTTCAAACTTTTTGTTCTGTTACAGATTAGTTCAGGGGCCGTTTTGGACTTTTCTGAACTTTCTGAATCAGTCCCAGCGCTTTCTTGGGGTTTAAAATGGGTAGATTCTACAACGAAACCTCAACTTGTGTTTTATGATGGAATATTAATATAAGCCATCAGATCCCACCAACTTTTAATTTCATCCGTCAATTATTTTTATATTTTGCTCATGATATTTCTAGTCCTTTATATTTTTATTTCATAATTTTCGCCTACAATACTTTACACTATTCTCGAATCTTCCCATCACATGTATCAATTACATTTTTTCACGTCATCCGTCATCGCCACATCACCTACCCCACTACATCACATCAACATTTCATCCATGTTGTTAGCACCCCATTTTGGTCCACCGGCTCAAGGGGACGACAAAATCATCATTTCTGTCATCCATTAGAGGGAAGTATTTTCAGCTAATTGCATGAGCGTGCACGAATTTTGAAAATGGGGCACCTTCCTAATTTAATTTCAATTATACAATTTTTTAGAAAAAATTACTATACAGGACATTTTCAGGCCTTACGCGCGTCAAATACAAGTTTCAAAATCCTAAACAAAACTCGGAGCCGAAAAATAATTATCAGCATCATATTGATCCCTGAATTTTTCTGAACGCAATGGTAATCCCGAATCATTTTTCTGATACCCGATTGAAAAGGCGAGAATTTCGAGCCTTATGCGCATTAATTTCAAATTTTCAAAATTTAGGATGATAATCAGGACTGAAAAATATTTTTCTACATAATATCGATCATTGAATTTTTCTGAACAAAACTGTGTTTTGAAATTATTTTTTGGATGTCCAATAAAAAATACGAGAAATTTGAAAATTACGATCGACGTGTGTCAAATGTTCATTGATTTTATTGAGATTCGATCTCCATTGATACAAATTGAAATTCTCATAGAGTCGAGTATTTATCGAATTTCACAATTTCAAAATTTTCATTTCGAAAACGTTGACGGATCTTGAGAATCCGATTTATCGACAGATGGACGCCCGTACGAAAAAAAAATGGGGGGGAAGTCAACAGACCCCCGTTTCTTTTCCTTTTCTCGTCCTTGTCCGTTCTCTGCTTTCCCTTCCCACTTCTTTGCAACCCAACTTGCAAACATTTCCTTTTCTTCCTTCTTCTCAGCAACCTGCAAGCTTCAGACTCGTTCATCCTTTTTTCCTTTCTTTTTCTCTTTTCTTTTTCCTTGCTGCTCATCACCCGAGCTAGAAAGCAACGATAACTTTTCCTCTGCAGCTCTGGTCAACCTCCTTTTCCTCCTCTCAGCACGCCTGGTCCAGCCGTTTATTGCTCTCCCTCTCCTCTTTCCTTTCAGGTGAAACTGCCCTCCATGCACGTAAAAGGCTGGCCCTTCTGCTGAACCTGCGGTGGCTCCCGTTTCCCTCACTTTTCCCCCTCAGGTTAGACAGCTCAACTCTCTCTCTCTCTCTCACTCCCATTTTTCATGCAAACACATAGAGAAAATAGAGAGATCGGGAGGAAGGATAGAACAAAAGGAAAAAAAATGAAAGAAAATGGGACAGAAGAAAAAAGACGGACATAACAGACGTTGAAAAAAAAACCTTCAGCTCAATCCTCTAAAAAAAAAAAACTCTCAACTCAAGGGCCCGCCTCTCCCAACTCCCTTTCCCTCAGCTCACGGGCTGCTTCGGTTCTCTCAGCTCACCCGACTCATCCCTAGTTCCTCCCTCGAACCAGCACTTCCAGCTTTCTCCCTCTCATCATCGCGCCTCCATCGCAAGACAGCAGGACCACCTCGGCTCCACTCTCTAGGACTCTTTCAACACCATCAGCTTCTTCTCGAGAGCTAAGTTTTCTTCCCGTTCCCTCTATACTCTGGACAGCATTGAGTTGTAGCCCCAAGAAATTTGTTTTAATCATCCTTACCTCATGAAATGAATCGTCTTCATGTCTAGCTGCTTTAAGGACGCCTCCCCTTTGCTTCTCATGTCATTTCGATCTCATTAAAGTCGATTTCATGGACATACCGTGACACCCGAGTGCACTGATATGATTTTTTGCCTGAGTTTGATGACGCCCGAATGTGTGGCTTAATGGGATTCGCTAAGTGATGAGATTTACTTGAATGCGGAGAATGATTGACACGGGAAGTGGCTGAGACGAGGGATGGCCATTCACGCGACTGACTTGGAGATGGGTCCATGATATTATTTGGTGAATTTTTATTCGACTTGAGACATTTTGTTCGAGCTCCCCTAAGCTGTCCAATGCACTCGAGCTGAGTCTCGCATACCATTTCTCTCATTATTCTGCTTTGCCATCCGTATTTTACCCGTTCGTTTTCGTTTTGCTGTTCTTTCTATCTCTTTTGCAGGTCCAAGACCCCGAGCTCAATGAACTCAGTTGCAGCTCTCCCTCCTCATGGTTGCGGTGACCCATTTGTTTAGCTTGAGGCTCGGTTTTTGTGGATTTTCAAAGTTTCACGAGCTCCCCCCGGTCATTAGCTTGATAGAGGTATAAAAACTCAATCTTAGCGGCATGTCTAGAACTCCCCTTTAATGTGATTGCGTGATAACTCGAGAAATGAATGAAAAGTGGGTCGTGCAAACCGTGATGATGAGTGAGACTTTTTCAAACTCGGTTTCACAAAAGTTTTCAAGATGTTTCAGTTCAGTCCCTATAAGCTTTCACTATTTTTCAGAACCAGCACAGAACTTTTTGATCTGTCTCAACATAATCCTGGGATATTTTCAGCATTTTCGATTCAGCCATTAAACTTTCCAGACAATTCGGATCAGTCCGGAGAACTTTTCATCAATCTTCAATTCAGTCCCTACAGGCTTCCACTGTTTTCAGAACCATCACATATTTTTCTGATCTGTTTCAACATACTCCTGAGACATTTTCAGCATTTTCGATTCAGCCACTAAACTTTCCAAACAATTTGGATCAGACCATAGAATTTTCATCAATTTTCAGTTCAGTCCCTGACTTTCTTGACAAATCCAGAATGGCCCCTGGTCAACATTTTAAATTTTCAAAGTTGCCCATAACTTTTGAGCTGTTCCAAATCAGTCCCTGCGACCTTAACCGAATTTCCAAATCAGCCCCAGTTTATTGAAATTGTTTAATTCAGTCATTAGATATTTTCCTACAAAGTTTCCAAGGTTAAACGAGATCTCCAAACCCTTTCTACTTGAGTCCCTAAACGGTTTCTCACTTTCAACCCTTCTCATCTTCGATATCAATCATTCCTCGGGTTTCTTACATTATCTCGTTTCATGAGCCAATGCCGTTTTATCGATTCCATCAATATCTTGCTTGTGCATGGTTATATGTTTGTATGTGTTTTTCGAGACCATGGCGGCACCGACTATGTAAAATATGCTTGTTTATCATGTTTGATGTTTGAGTATGCGAGAGGTAGTCGGGATTGGGTTAGAGAGACCGTCCAAGATCCAAAATAGGTCAAGGACGGCCTCTTTACCTCAGTGAAATCCACTTCTCCGATTGTGTCCAATCGTATTTTTAACATCGTCGCAAACTAAGCCTTAAAATGCTTGTTAAAACACTATTTTTGAAATAAAGTGCATGGATTCGTGTATCAGCGACCTTTGCGGGCCCACGAGGGTCCGAGGGTGTTTCGGTCATTTTGAAGGAGTTCCCTCGGCTTTCGAGGACCCATCTAGGTCGCTGTGCCACGAGTTGTTTTCATAAAATTAAGCATTTTGGGTATCAAGACTCTATCCAGGCGATTAATCCATGATCTGCTTGATTATCTAAAATCGGTACATTTAATGCATTCGACGATAATCCATAACCATGAATTCCACCAATGGGGTAATTGGAACGTTCATGCGACAAATCAATACACCCTGGCCCTAATAATTTTGCACGAATCGGTAATTAATTGGTAACACGCGTGGATATGTTGCAAACATGCGTTGGTGCCCTTCTCAAAACTCGTAATTTTTACAAAACCCGAGACACTTGGTCCAATGGGGCATGAACGTATAGGAAGGACTTGCGCGTCCTAATTCGATGTCTCACCTGATTTCAGGTAACTCAGGTTGGGGCGTGAAAGTTCTTTTTAGATCATTTCCGAATAGATTGATCGCTTCTTTGGCTCTTTCGGGGTTCTTGCACAACCTTGGAAGATCTAGGGAATTGATCGGCGCCGGTCACAGGCCGAGGTGGCCCGCATCGCGTAATCTCTCTTTTTCTGAAACAATTTTCACTGCAAGGGCAAAATCGTCTATTTGTAAGTTAGCGACACCCATAGGGTTAGGATAAGGGAAACACTACGGTACTAGGCTAAGGACGGGCTACCTGTCTAGGCGCAGGTTCACCTGCATGGATCTCCCTATCCGACCGATGAGTTTCTGTTACCCTAGCGTAATTTCAGGTATTTGGGTCGGGTATTTTGGCTCAAAATACAAATATCGGACTAATCGTGCACTCTGCTTAAGACAAAAATGGGCAATAGCGGGTTAGGCACTAGTTTTTGGGCAAAATTCATGTTCTGTAATAACCTGTAACAACCGTAGTATCACAATACAAAACAATCCTAAAAGCAACTCACAAACACGAGACTTGACTACAGACATCATGTCGGTCAGGTCCTCGAAAACAACGCCAAATGCGAAATACCGTCTAGGGGCGATCCTTAACTGATTTACACGTAACGCTCGCTTGTCTGCTTAGGGTAGGGTTTGCATACCAAGATACTTTGGTTAATAATCGGTTAACTGACGTAAACTCGGCAATAACAAAACCCTTGTTTATTTATTTGTGCTTGCTTATTACATTTCTGCACTTACTTGTTATGCGGGTCAAGCCCGAATTCCTACACGGGGTCCAATGCTCCAATCGTCGATCACGGGGTCCAATGCCCCCATACACCGAGCACGTGCTTTATTTTTAGATTTTGGTATTTCTAAATACACGGTGAGCATCGAGTGGAATAATGACCGAATGCGAACTGACCGGGATTCAGTCATTGTAATTTGTATTTGTATTTATTTGAGAGCACAATGTAATGATATATTTTGTACATTTATTCATGTAAAAACCCCGGTCGGAAAGTGAACGATCCGAGTGCTGAATCGATCGAGTCAGTTTACGTACCTAGGGACGAGTAAACCAATGCTTTGCGGTTTTAGTTCGCGCGAGATGTCGACCATCACGGTCCGATGAACAGTTACGTGAGAATAGCAAATCGACTCCTCGATGTACGGGCCTACTCTTTTCTTGAGTTCTTAGTTTGAATCGATCATTTTCTTCGAAGTTACTGTGTCAAAACGGGTAAGACGAGCGCTATTTAATCATGCGGTAAATAAATAAAAGTAACAAGCCCTAGGCAAACAAAGTACCGATAGGGCGTGCGATATATAGGCCCGCACGTAACAGAACCCCGAATCCGAAATTTCCGGTTCTGCAAGACCAATGCCTTAGCAAACTAGGTGTATCCCATACCCATTGACCCGGGCAACTCACCGGCCCTTGACCCTCGGGTCGTAAATATGTAGTAGTGACTCATTCTCACGCGTGTCCGTCACACGTCCCCACGGGAAGGTGAACACTCCCAAACCGTGCGATAGCGTGCACATTTGGGCCCCGGCGAGACGAAATTCGAGTCCTCACAACTTTGAGACTCCGCTGGGGACACTTAGAGGGTTCGGGCTCGTTCCCACTCGCTTTGCTTGCTTATTTAACGCTTTCTGCAGTTTCTTGCTTATCTACTTCACGCACTTCTATTTGTGCACTCGCATTGCATATCATTCTAGCTCTAAGAACCTATGAGTCGCGTCCTACGACCGATGATAGGAGCACATGTTAGATAGGGGTTTCGAGTAGGGGTATAGCGCGCAATTTGATTGTCTCTTAGGCCTTGAAAGACCCCGCCCGATTTCAAGGAATTCATACCCTTGAGTCGGGAGCCCCCATCCTTAGATAGCACGGTCCCTATAGTACCGAAACCATGCATCGTGCTGAACCTCCATGCCATCTTCCAACCCGGCTTCGACGAACAGTCCATCGAGTCGGCCTGCGTGCCACTTGAGTCTTTTCTGTTTCAAAAGCGATGTACCTTATAATTTGTACTAAGCCGTGAGTATTTACTTTCTTCGCACACATGCATCATATATTTTACAAAATTAGGGTGTCATTCATATTGACGAGTCCCAAGTTGGTCTTCCTTTCGTCTTGGTAAGAGACACCTCACTCGGCCTCTTGCTCATGCCTCGATAGAGTCCACCAACCCATGAGGACCTCATCGACTCGCCACAAGATGTAGGCCACACGTCTTCTAAGACACCCTTCCATTCGAGCACAGTCACCATGATCGACCTCACCAATACTAGGATCGATCACCGAGAGGTTGCTGAGAGATGAAGAATTCGTCAGCCAACTACGACTTTAGAGGGAGCTCGCTCAGACCTGCGCCAAACTATAGAAACGCGATCAGGAGTTTGCTTGAGCGAACGCCGCCCTGGAGTAGTCTAGGAAGAGGGCTCATGGAGTCCCACATATGCACTCTAGGATAGATGTCTCTGCAAGGCCCTCGCTTAGAACCGGTGCTTTCCAAGGCCGCGCTTGCTCAAACTTCGAGTGTGGTGGAAGATCAACTTAGGACTTCATTTCGCAAAATTTGCATTGTACTTTGAACTTCTTGAGTTAATGTGAATGACAACATTAGCTTTTGGGAATTCACGCATCACATGCATCCTATTTATTTATTGTTTCACACGGCAGCTAACACCCCGCACTAATAGGCGAGTTGAGACAATATTCGTAGATAGACCACTTGTTGTCTTCACCCTTCCTCCACGATAAGGCGAGTCGTGGCCCGAGGCTGACCTACTTTCTCAAGCGAAGCAAACTCCCCACTAATCCCACGCAATCGAGCACGTCGTCGCATGACTGAGTATACGTCCCTTTGGGCTACCAAGTGCTTCCATCAGCACGATTGAGTGCGCCTTTTCAAGTCGTGCGAGCCCGCCCTCACCTTGCCCGTGCACACACCCTCAACGTAACATGTGCATGTCCCTTGGTGCGCTCGCACGACGCCTGCCAAGCCAGTTCGCTCCTCGACGCACTTACCTTTAAATTACGAACAGTTCTTGTTTCTTCATTGCTTTTTCTCTCCCCATTACAGGAAATAACCGACAAAAAGGCAACTTGACTCTTGAACGACCACAATCAAGGCAATGAACACTCCCTGTCCAACTTCATGGAACTTCGACACCGAGTCCTAACCCTCCCTCCACAAAGATCGCAACTAACTGCCCTAACAGACAAAGCGTGGCCCAGCTCATCCGCCGCGAAAGTCAGTTGCATGGTCGCACCTCCGATCGAATGATGGTCTCAGCCCGCCCTCCGCTGTGTCCACCAACCAGCCACCAGGACAACACGCATAATCCTCCTTAAACTCACTTTTACTTTCATTTAAATGCAATTCCCAAACGGGCTCCCAACTAGAACGAACCCTTCAAAGGGCACTAGGACAGTCTCGAAGACGCCCTATTGGTTCTGTTGGAGCTGTTCGACTCGCCTGTTCTCATGGGACCCGGCTCCTCGAGCATTCCCTAGGACGGCTGCGCATGCCCACCCGCAACAAAGGAAAGTATACTCATGTAGCCCACAACCATGGTCTAGCCACTCCAATGTGGTGATGACTGTACCGCCGAAAACAAGTGTTCCCCACGCGTGGCACCATATGGGCCACGTGATGGATGAAGGGATATCTCATGGGTCCACTCCATATTTCTTACCGCATACTCCATCACACAATCACCTAATGCATCATCTTCTTTGTCGTCCTTTACAAGGACACTTCGGTCACAGGCGAAGAACGATGCACGGGTTTATACCTCCTTAAGAACTCTATCTGGCCCTTCACCTTTTACTTCAATAATGAAAGGGTCTGACCAAGAGGTACCCCCCCTTCGAAGCCGAAGACGGAGACGATCGGGCAAGCCATTCAACATTGACGCGAGCGTCTCCATCGAGATCGAGCGACACTTGGGGCAAATCGGACCTTCACCATTGCAAAGGCCCACTAACGACAACATACAATAACAAGTCCCAGGACAAGACACATTCGACTTCAAGAGCGCCCATCCTCCAAGGGACATCCTCCACGGCAAGCAGCAAGACAACCCGGTCACCCATATCTCTGAAGCGACTTTGTATTTTCTTTTTCATTTTCGTAGATATGAGGGGAAAACCATTTGTAAAAGTTTACAAGGGAGAAGAAACAATGATTTGGCTTCTGAATGCACAAGGAACGAACACCGGGTCTCCACGAGGCAAAGCGCATCAAAGCACCCGCAGCAACGAAAAGTCGGGAAAAGCAAACAAATACAAGGGCACAAAACAAACCCCGGCTACAAGGGAAAAAAACAATGGGAAAAGAAGCGGAAAAAAACCTGCCAAACAAAGAAGAGAAGAGAGAGAGAAAAGAAGCGGAAAAACCCGCCAATAAACAAAACAAGGCAACGCCGAGTTTTACCAAAAGTACCAGTGCCGCTAACCTCGAAAAAAAAAATCCAACAAAAAAGGGAGCAACAGACGCAACTCTTCGACAGAGACGGAGCACAACGCACTCGGAGGTCGAATCCATTGGGTCGTTCGCCCTTACAAACTCGAGAGACACAAGAATCGAGCCCGCTAGATCGAAAACTCTTTGGACGATCTAGGCAAAAACTAAAGAAAAAGAGAGGTACGGTTTAAAATCCCGTAAATGGAAGAACTGTGGCAAAAAGAGAGTCCATCCCCTTTAGGTTGAGAAGTGCGGGAACCCGAGGTGGGCGACCGTTGCAAAATGAGAGCAAAACAAGAGATAGATAAAATTGACCCCCTAGTCTGACACATTTCGCGCGGAATAGGGATTCCCATGGGAAGCGATCAAGTTGTATACTTCAATAAGATCCCCTATCAGCCCTCCTACAAGACTTAACCACCCAAAGCGGACTCTTCCTCGAGCGCAAGCACAATGTACAACCGAGCACACCATTTGAGCAGTTCGACACAACCCAAACAATAAAAGGATGGAAGAGAGGGGGTACATCTTACTACAGGCGTGAACCTGTGTATACTTTTAGCCTTGGACAACGTGCTCCCCACACTTTCTCTTTTCTCTTTGCCATTATATAAATCCAAATAGGCTACAGCCACCCTTCAATCGGCTGCCACAGAGCCGAAGTCCCAGATATTCCTTTTCGGGAGTCTAGTCATAACACTCCGGAAATGACTAGACCGAGGTCTGACCAAATCTGAACAGAAATCCCCATGCGGGTTACAAACGCAGCCGCCCTACGACACCCTGACGAGAAAGGTCCTAAGCTGACGAGCACGTCGAATAACCGATAAGAGCCACCGGGGCATCATTGAGAACTTCTCGATATGCCCATGTATGGCCAATAAGAGTCTCGGAGGCCTCGCATCGAGGCCTTCGAAAACGGGACCCCATTCGCATAGCCAAAATAAAATTCTTCACGGGTCGCTCAGACGACCCGAAGTTGAAAAAGCATGCGTCACAGTGACTTCCTTTTACATGTGCTTACACATCGCTATTAACCCCAAATAATGCCAGGATCACGAATACCACAAGCAGCAAGAACTACGGTGGACTCTGATTCCCGATCCTTCGGGGTACGTAGGCGTTCCACTCAAGAGCTCGAGTCCCTTATTGCAAGACCAGGTGCATCCCCAGCGAACTACAATCGCGCTTGCGACAGAGCCGGCATCCGGCAAAGCAACGAGCAATTGCCCCAGCAACGAGGCCGACTTCCGGCAAATCAAACGCACTACCGCCCCAGGGGCAAAGCAGGCCTCTAGTAAAGCACAACCATCCCGGCAACAAAGCAGGCTTCCAGCAAAGCACAACTATCCCAATAGCAAAGCCGGCCTCCGACAAAGCATAACTGCCTTAGCAGCAAGTCGACCTCCAGCAGCAAGGTCGGTTTTCGGCGGTCCAATAGGCATCAGCTCCAGTAACAAGACCAGCCTCCTGCAGATCAACGCACGACCGCCCCAACAGCGAGGCCGATTTCCAGTAGATCAAACAAACCGCCGCACTAGGGGCAAGCCACCGACGAATAAACTTCATCCCGACAGCAACGCCAACCCTCGGCAAATCAACACCTTTGCGATAGCACTAACCCTGCACATTCAGTGCATACCACCGTTCACATGACTAACGAAAAGTTGTGCCCATCTCTGCAGGTGAGCCACCTGCGGTTCTCACTCTCCTCCGAGACAAGATGGGTCTCGGTCCTAAGAATTAGTCCAACCCACAACACCGCCTCCCTACGGCAACATTCACAAGCAACTAGGGCATCCCCCGTGAACACAGCGATCGAGCCATCCCCGCCAAGCACGCGATGCAAGTCATCCAGCATGCGCCTAATCATGCGACAAACCGCAAGTCACACCTACCGCTGCACCATCCCAGCAAAGCCCCGATCCAATGCCAAGCGAATCAAAGTCACCCATTTTCAGCTCTCTGCACCATTCCTTAATGCTGATCCTTGCTTCTACATCTTCTACGCTTTCCTATCAAACTTGCATTTATTGCTTTATGGGCTCCGGCCCCGCACTTACTGCTTTCACCGGCTACGGCCCCGCATTTACTGCTTTCACGGGCTCCGGCCCTGAATTTACTGTCTTATGGGCCTCGGCCCCGCATTTAGTGCTTTCATTGGCTCCGGCCCCGTATTTACTGCTTTATGGGTCTCGGATCTGCATTTACTGATTTCGTGGGCTCCGGCCTCGAATTTACTGCTTTATGGGCTCTAGCCCCGCATTTATTGCTCTCACGGGTTCTGACCCCGCATTTATTGCTTTATAGGCTCCGACCCCACATTTACTACTTTGAGTTACGAATTCACGCTTTTCTGTTTCCTTGCCTTGATTCCTTTATCTTTCTCTTTCACAACAGGTCCGTGTACTTGCATAGATTTCTCTCGTACATCCAAAATATGAGAGCAAGCGGCTATAGGGGAGCCGGAGTGGTCGTTGGGATCAGACGAGGTGTTTCTCATAGTCTTTGACTGCATCCTCTAACTGAGCACGCAACCAAAGACGGACAAGCCGTCAGCAACCCATTTTGGACAATCAGCTCTAGGAGACGAAAAAATCGTCATTTTTGTCATCCATTAGAGGGAAGTATTTTCAACTAATTGCTCGAGCATGCACAACTTTTGGAAACGGGGCATCTTCCTAATTTAATATCAATTTTACAATTTTTCAGAAAAATTACTATACGGGACGTTTTTAGGCCTTACGCGAGTCAAATTCAAGTTTCAAAATCCTGAACAAAACTCAGGGCCAAAAGATAATTCTTTGCATCATATTGATCCCTGAATTTTTCTGAACGCAATAGTGGTCCCGGATCATTTTTCTGATACCCGATTGAAAAGGCAAGAATTTCGGGCCTTACGCACATTGATTTCAAAATTTCAAAATTCAGGATAATATTCAGGACTGGAAAATATTTTTTTACATAATATTGATCCTTGAATTTTTTTGAACAAAACGATGTTTTGAAATTATTTTTCGGATGTCTGTTCAAAATTACGATCGACGTGTGTCAAATTTTCAATATTGATTTTATTGAGTAGAGTATTTATCGAATTTCACGATTTCAAAATTTTCATTTCGAAAACGTCGATGGATCTTAAGAATCCGATTTATCGACCGATGGATGCCCGTACGAAAAAAAAGGGGGGGAGTCAACAGACCCGTTTCTTTCCCTTTTCTCTTCCTTGTATGTTCTCTACTTTCCCTTCTTGCTTCTCTGCAACCCAACCTGCAAACCTTTCCTTTTCTTCCTTCTTCTCAGCAACCTGAAAGCTTTAGACTCAGTCATGCTTTTTTCCTTTCTTTTTCTCTTTTCTTTTTCCCTTCTGCTCAGCACCCGAGCTAGAAAAAGGGGAAGGACATATGGTCCAACCCTCTGTTGCTCTCCCTCTCCTTTTACCTTTCAGGTGAAACTGCTCTCCATGCACGTAAAAGGCTGGCCCTTCTGCTGAACCTGGGGTGGCTCCAGTTTCCCTCACGTATCCCCCTCAGCTCAAACAACTCAACTCTCTCTCTCTCTCTCTCTCTCACTCCCATTTTTCATGCAAACACACGGAGAAAATAGAGAGATCTAGAGGAAGGACAGAACATAAGGAAAAAACTGAAAAAATGAAAGAAAATGGGACAGAAGAAAAAAGACAGATAGAATAGACATTGAAAAAAAAAACCTTCAGTTCAATCCTCTAAAAAAAAATCTCAGTTCAAGGGCCCGACTCTCTCAACTCCTTTTCCTCTCAGCTCACCCGACTCACCCCTAGTTCCTTCCTCGAACCAGCACTTCTAGCTTTCTCCCTCTCATCACCGCGCCTCCATCACAAGACAGTAGGACCACCTCAGCTCCACCTCTCCAGGACTCTTTTAACACTGTCAGCTTCTTCTCGAGAGCAAAGTTTTCTTCCCGTTGCCTCTAAAATATGGACAACATTGTGTTATAGCCCCAAGAGAATTGTTTTAATCATCCTTACCTCAGGAAATGAATCGCCTTCATGTCTAGATGCTTTAAGGACGCCTCCCCTTTGCTTCTCATGTCGTTTCGATCTCATTAAAGTCAATTTCGTGGACTTACCGTGACACCTGAGTGCACTGATATGATTTTTTGCCTGAGTTTGATGACGCCTGAATGTGTGGCTTAATGGGATGCGCTAAGTGGTGAGATTTACTTCCAACTAAGGAACATATACTCATGTGGCCCCTAGGCATGGTCTAGCCACTCCAATGTGGTGACGACTGTACCACCGAAAACAAGTGTCCCCCCATGCGTGGCACCACATGGGCCACGTGATGGATGAAGGGATATCTCATGGGTCCACTCCATATTTCTTACCGCATACTCCATCTGCAATCACTTAATGCATCATCTTTTTTGTCATCCTTCACAAGAACACGTCGGTCACAGGTGAAGAACGATGCACAGGTTCACACCTCAATAAGAACTCTGTGAGACCCTTCACCTTTTACTTCAATAGGGAAAGGGTCCGACCAAGAGGTACCCAACCTCCGAAGGCGAAGACGAATACGATCGAGCAAACCATTAAACATCGACGTGAACGTCTCCATTGAGATCAAGCGACACCCCGGGGCAAATCGGGTATTCACCACTGTAAAGGCCCACTAACAACAACATACAATTACAAGTTCCATGACAAGACACACTCAGCTTCAAGAGCGCCCATCCTCCAAGGGACATCCTCCACGGCAAGCAGCACCGATCACCCATATCTCTCGGGCGACTTTGTATTTTCTTTTTCATTTTCGTAGACATGAAGGGAAAACCATTTGTAAAAGTTTACAAGGGAGAAAAAACAGTGATTTGGCTTCCGAATGCACCAGGAACGAACACCAGGTCTCCGCGAGGCAAAGCGCATCAAAGCACCCGCAGCAATGAAAAGTCGGGCAAAGCAAACAAATACAAGGGGCACAAAACAAACCCTAGCTACAATGGAAAAAAATAAAGGGAAAAGAAGCGGGAAAACCCGCCAAACAAAGAAGAGCAGAGAGAGAGAAAAGAAGCGGAAAAACCCGCCAATAAACAAAACAAGGCAACGTCGAGTTTCACCAAAAGTACCAGCGCCGCTAACCCCGAAAAAAATATCCAACAAAAAGGGGAGCAACGGACGCAACTCTTCGACAGAGACAGAGCACAATGCACTCGGAGGTCGAATTCATCGGGTCCTTCACTCTTACAAACTCGAGAGACAAAAGAATCGAGCCCGCTAGGTCGAAAACTCTTTGGGCGATCTAGGCAAAAGAGAAGCACGGTTTAAAATCCCGTAAATGGAAGAACTGTGGCAAAAGGAGAGTTCATCTCCTTTAGGTTGAAAGGTGCGGGATCCTGAGGTGGGCGACCATAGTAAAAGGAGAGCAAAACGAGAGATAGATAAAATTGACACCCTAATCCGACACATTTCGTGCGGACTAAGGATTCCCATGGGAAGCGACCAGGTTGTATACTTCAACAAGATCCCCGATCAGCCATCCTACAAGACTTAACTGCCCAAAGCGAACTCTTCCTCAAGTGCAAAAACATTGTACAACCGAGCACATCATTCGAGCAGTTCGACACAGCCCAAACAATAAAAGGATGGAAGAGAGGGGGTACATCTTACTACAGGCACGAACCCGTGTATCCATTTAGCCTGGGGCAACGTGCTCCCTACACTTTCTCTTTTCTCTTTGCCATTACATAACTCCAAATAGGCTACAGCCACCCTCATTCGGCTACCACAGAACCAAAGTCCCAGACATTCCTTTTCGAGAGTCTAGTCATAACACTCTGGAAATGACTAGACCAAAATCTAACCAAATCTGAGCAGAAATCCCCATGCGGGTTACAAATGCAGCCGCCCTACGGCACCCTGAAGATAAGGGTTCCAAGCCGACGGGCACGTCGAACAGCCGATAAGAGCCACCGGGGCATCATTGAGAACGTCTCGATATTATTTGCAATCTAGCATCAGTCTTTTATTATTTGCAAACTAGCCTTTTTTTTATTATTTATAAATTAGCCCCATTCTTTTGTTTTTCACAAACTAGTCACATTCTTTATTTCATTGGCAAATTAATCCCATTCTTTCCTAATCTAGCGTATTTCCATCCATATTTCTCTTTAAATCACATCTAATCCCCTTCTTTCCTATTTTATTCTACATTTGGTCACTTTTTCTCCTTTTATTCCTTATTAACTTTTCTTCCATTTTTTTATCTCATTCTTCCATTCTTGAATTCCACTTCCAACTCAACTTTTTCCCTTTTTCAACTTCACAATTTTCCTTCTTGTTTCTTTCCCTCTCTTACCCAAAGATCTCATTCATTTTCAACAAGAAGCTAAAGAAATTCAGTCAGCATTTTGGGGGAAATATCGGCCAAGTTCATGGATATAAGAAGAAAGGAAGTTCATTAAACAGTTTTCCCGATCTTAAGCAACATTCCTATCTAGATCTTTCTTTCCTCCATACCCATAATTTTCATTCATTGCTCCTATTCATTTTCAGCTAAAGATGGGGAAGAATTCGGTCAGCATGGTCAGCAGAATAGGAGCCAAGTTTAGTTGAAAAGAAAAAGAGGAAATTCGTGGGAATTTGCCCCGTTTTTGGCACCCCTTTCCAATCTAAACCTTCATTTCTCTTCTTACCTTTGACCCTCAAGCAATCAGCATTCATTCCAGCACCGGAGTAAGAGAAGAGGAGGGAGAAAAGATCAAAATTCGTCCAAGTACAATCAGGGTAGAATAGATCAAGAAAAATCCCATTAATCTATTTCCCGTCTTGCACAATTTTCCTGTTTTAGACCACCTTTCCACCTTGCCACTCTCCCTCACCTTCACACATTGATTCAGTAGAGAAACAGAGGGAATAGGAGAATAATTTCATCCAGGTTCAAGGAGAGCAGAAGAAAGAAAGAAAAAAGTCATTAAACCGCTTTCCCGTCTCGCACAACTTTTCGATCTAAACCCTTCCTTCCACTCTTACCCGTCACCCTCATTGATTCAGATTTCATTAAGCAATTTTGGGGAAGGAAGAGGGAGCAGAAGACAGAGAGAATTTATCCAGGCTAGAGCTGCATAGAGGAGAGCAAAGAAAAAAACCATTATTGCTGGAAAAACGCCGTTTTCCGGCAACCACCTATCCACTTTCACCTAAACCCCAAACAAAACACATATCCCACCTATTTTCGACCTCCCAAGTCCATTGGTGGTGTTAGTTTTTCCATTTAAGATCTCCTTCCCACCGTTCCAGCATCGTCCAGATTCGGGTCTCCCTCGAATTTTTTCGGTTCCTAGGCGTTTTCTTCATCCCGACTTAGCCCGCGCACAAAACAGACTACATGCCCCCTTCGTTTTTGACCTCTCGAGTCCATTGGTGAGGTCACTTTCTCCATTTGAGGCCTCCTACAGCCCCTTCAAGCAGTTTCCAGAGCTAGGTTCCTAGGTGTTTTACCGGTTTCCCGACGAGTTGGTCCATTCCACGACCAAAGTGGGTCAACCAACGACCCATGGACCCATAAGATATCTCCAGCCATGTTAGAGGATCATCCAGGAGCCGTCAACCTCTGTGCATCGTCGCTCGAACCGCTTCCTTTGTTCTCTTTTCTTTTTCGGGTTTCCTTTCCACTTTACTGGTTTTCTTTCGTGTTTTCAAGTTAAACCAGGTCTTTCCTCCTCTAAGGCCGCCCATCACCATGTCCAGGAGTCTCTAGGAGTGAAGAACCCTCGTGGCAACTCCGAGAAAACGCTCCGAGCTTCCCCGATACCCTCTCTTCTCTCTTGGGTCTGTTTGTCTCAAGTCTGATTTGTTTTCTGCTAACAAGGTTTATTTTCTTGTGATTTCAGGTCACCACAGGTCTTGGTTCAATGTGAGCCACCCACAACCATGTTCACGAGTCCTTGGCGACCCCGAACCATCGTGCCAACTCTAAGAAAACTCTCCGAACTCCCCGAAAATCCTTACTTTCACTCGGGTGCCAATCGGGTCAGTTAATACTCTAGCCGAATATATTTTCTCCTAACTGGGTTTATTTTCTTGCAATTTCGGGTCACCACAGGTCTTGGTTCGTTGCAAGCCATATAAAACCATATTGGAGAGTCCCTTGGCGATCCTAAACCACCGTGCCAACTCTGAGAAAGCTCCCCGAACTCCCCGAAAATCCTTGCTATTATTCAAGTGTTAAGCGAGTCTGTTGCTCCCAGTCGGGTCACCCGATTGGTTCTTCCTTCTCCCGAGATGTTTTCCGACTCAGTATCTCGTCCTAAGGCGCAGGTATAATTTTCTTATGACTTAGACGAGTTAGGACTTTTAGTTTTCGAACATTGTGGGAGTGATAAGGCAGTCCCAGACCGATTTCTATGCATGTTTCGGTATGAACTGGTGCCATTTTATCGATTCCATTAAATCTCATATTGTTATGCATGCTTGAATGTTTGTTTGAAATTTCTGAGATTATGACGGCACCAATTTTGTATTTGTTTGTTATTGTCATGTTGTCGATTCAATACTTGCATGAATTATGATGACGTGAAATGTGTGTCTCGGATGAAAATAGCATGAATCGATCTAATAATTAAACCCGACTTTTAAAAAGGGAGCATGTGAAAAGAAATCGACATGAACACGAATTTGAATATTTTCAAACAATCGATTTTAAATCCGATTGTTTGAAGTGAGGATGAACCCACATGAATTAATCTCATGCTCATTCTGCTTTTAAGGGTAAAATCAACTAAACAAACAAAGACCGGCTTAATCGATCACTTGGATTTAAAATCGGCAAATCAAATCTTGAGTGATTGAACATGCCCGTGATTGTGCGTTGTAGTGTTTGAATGTATTTTTTTCATCAAAACCCACACGACCCTGATAAATCATGTAAATCCGACATTAACACATAACTTATCTATTTTTGTCTGTCTTTACCCGTTTTATCTACTTTTCCTGCGGGTCGAGCCTGACTCCCTAGGACACGGTCCATACGGGGTCCAACGCCCTAACCATCAGTCACGAGGTCTAACTCCCCCATACATTCCGAGTGCGTGGAACCTGCGTCGTCTTAATTTCTATTACGGTCTTTCAAATTATACGGTGTGTATGAGCAGAATATTGGTCGAATGTGAACCAACCGGGATCCCACTGTTGTAATTTATAGTTTTATTTGAGAGATAACATTGTGGGGATATTTTATTTGTATATTTGCCATGTAATGATCTCGGTCGGCGAACGGACGGTCTGAGTGACGAATTGGTTGAGTTGGTTCTTGGGCCCTTAGGACGAGTGGGTCTACGCGAGTCATGGGACAGGTCCACAAGGTGACCTGATCATCACGGTCCAGTCAGTCGAGGCGCCAGGACGATGGACCGATCCTTTGACCCAAAGATTCACTATTCTTTCGGTCTCTTGAATCTAATCGGTCAATTCTATGCATTTACGGCGTCAAAACGAGTGTGACAAGTGCAATCCTAAGTCATGCAGTAAATAAATAAAATGGCAAGCCTAACAAGTTAGAGTACCGAATGGGAGTGTGGGATATAGGCCCACACGTAATAAAACTCCCGAATTCGAAATTTCCGGTTCCGTACAGACCTTTGCCTTAGCATACTAGGTGTACCCTATACCCCTAGATCCGGACAACTCATCGACCCTCGACCTTCGAGTTGTAAATTGTCAGCAACCCATTTTGGTCCACAAGTCAAACAATGTCCATCAATAGCAAACAATGTCACGACTTGAGTGTTATCACAGAAGAAGGCTCCATAGAGCGAGAAATCACTATTCATTCTCAAGTCAGCAAAATCAAGCAGATGACATGTACACACGACAGAAGGACTCCAAGGGTCACCAAAGGGCAACATAGTGACTAGAGAGCTCAACAATGTTCAAAACCGGCATTTCCAACATGCCACGTGGACATCCCTATTTTCCGATAGTTCGCTTGTCCATCGAAAGATAGCCAATATTGAACTTCAAAAATCCACATCAATGCCAAATAGATGAAAAGTGTCTTCAAACGCATTTCGCAAATCATCTGTTCTATACAAAACAACTTTCTGTATACAGACAACTTTTCAATTGAAGTCCAAAAATGTCGGTTTCTCGGAGAAAAGTTAATTCCAAATATCAGATGCAGCCATGCCCCACAACCATATAGAGTATGAGCGATACTTCAGATTGTCTTTCGAAAGTCACACAGACTCCTCAAATGACTTTCGAACGACAGATCAAGCATATCTTTCAATGGAAAACCATATCCGAAAACTGATCTGACGGAACATCGGCAAACGAAGTTAGCCATGCATTGCCCCGAAAACTACAGCGGACGTACGCAATTGGGCAAATTAGACTGCAGAAGCCCATTTGGTTTCCCGAGTGACCTCCGAAGAGCAGAAAAGATAATTTTTAACGGAAATTCATAACTGGAGGTCCTTTTTACGGAAACTTGACGCCGGATGGTTAGCAATTCCAGTGCCGCTTATCTCAACGCTCAATGTGAAATCTTCACACAGAATTGCACAATCCATTTAAACCCTCAGAATAGCGTTCCAAAGTTTCAGATGCAGTTTTTCAATCCTCTGAGCCCTATTCTCAACGAACAGAAGTTACAGCGATCTCTAGCTCGCCCAAGCAACTCAGGAAGTATTATGAGAAATCCGGCTTCGGACTCTTAGGATGTCTTCGGCCTCACATTGATAATACCGGCTTAAGGGTCAATTATTCAGTCTGATCGACAATGCACGTCAAAACGACCAATTCGGAATGCAGATAAAAGATGCGCATTCCGAAATGGTTAACTTTGCTCTGAACGCCTGAAATGTACGAAAACCGGCTTCCGAGCCCAAAAATCACACGAGCATTCCCTTGAGCAAAATTGATGATTTCGGGCTCATTTGAACCGTTTTCGCACGCATATTGACAATTCGACGTTCGTTTTAGCAACGAGCCTCGAACTCGCGATCAATCGAGACCCGAACTTTGTCCCGAACTTCCTCTCAAACCCGTAGGGCCCACGGTCAGTCATGACCAGCCCTATCCCTTGCCATTGCCGCCCATTTCCTTGGCATCTTCTCCATGCAACTTGCCTTATCCTTCTTCAAAATATCAAGCCTACCATTTCACTTCAACACTCCACCTTCATCAATGCATTTTGCTCTTCTTCATTAATGCATTTCAAGAAGTCTTCATCCCTATCTTCATTAAAAATTCGGATCTCCTAATCCATGCCCCTTAATTGCACTTTTCTTCACTAATCTTGCATTTAAGCTTTCCTATATATTGTCCAAATGTCATTAACTAAATCACTTACCTTCAAGCACTCTCTCTCTAGCATTTCTCACTCAAACAAATGCTCTCAACCTCCTAAGAACTTCAGCAAAATCGCAGCAAGCAAGAACCACCCAAAAACCAAGCAAAACATTCAAGACTTAAGTCGGAATCCAGCCCGACTTAAATCCAAACTTCACCAAACTTCATATCCTACATGTTTTTGACCCCCTCTATCCATTTCCGAGCTTATATTTCAAGTTTGAAGCCTCTAAGTTAGAGAATCAACTCAGTACAGAATCGAGCACAGTTTTGGCCCAGTCGGGTCAAAACTTCCAACCCTGTTTTCTCACCTTTTCGAGTCGGTCTGAACTTTCAAAACCCATCAAACACCTCCGGGGG
Source organism: Punica granatum (assembly GCF_007655135.1). NCBI lineage: Eukaryota > Viridiplantae > Streptophyta > Magnoliopsida > Myrtales > Lythraceae > Punica > Punica granatum. The sequence goes on along the minus strand of NC_045129.1, from coordinate 25,273,280 downwards.
TTCGTTAGGAATCGAGAGCCACCGACCTTGCTCAAAACTTCCATCGGAATCCACTGTTATGAATTCCGATCCGAAAACTGCTCAGTTGGGCCGGCGTTTCTGACTATCTGTTCGGTTTTCTTGTAGATCGGGTCGATCCGTGACCCTTTTCGACGAACGACCACTTCTATCACCTCCAGGGGTCAGGATCCGCTGGCCTTGCTCAAAAAGTCCATCAGAATCCACCGTTATGAATTTCGACCCGAAAACTGCCCAGTCGGGCCAGTTTCCAGACGTGCTCTGTTTTCGGTGATTTTTGCAGGACTGTACGGGTCGACCCGACAACTCTGGGAACAAACGACCACCACGGTCACCTAGAGGGGTCCCTTGGCTACCCAGGGTCGTCGACCTTGCCTCAGAATTCCATCGGGAGCCTCCGTGACGACGTCCGACCCGACTTGTGCCAGTCGGGTCTGTCCACCCTTTCAATCGGGTCTGTTACTACCATTCGGGTCTGTTCAAGTCAAAACGGCCCAAACCCGACCCACCAATGGTCCAACCCGACTCTTGAAGGTCCCATCCCGCCTCTCGGGACTAGGTATGACCATTCCCGACTTAGAGGAGCTAGGACTTTTATATTATTGTTGTGTTTATGGAGTTTTAAGGGGTTTTAAGCATGATTTTAATTTCGAACTTTAATTTTATGCAATTTTCTTATTACAACATGCATGTTTATCATCGTTTAACGTGCTAGTATGTCGGGAAATATTTAAATCGAAGTCGAGGAAACCATCTCGACCCGGAAAAGCCGAGATCATTCGGGTTAACCTCTCCATGAGGTAACCGAGAGCATTCTTGACCTTTTTGGGTCAAGACCAGATTCCTTCGCCCCGATTTAAATTGTTTCTCGAGTTTTATTGTTTTTCTCACATCCATGAAGTCGGTATTGTTTTATCGATTCCTTAAATAATATGTTTGTGCATGTTAGCATGAATGAATGTGTTATTTAAATCATGATAATACCGACTTTCGTTTAATCGTGTTATTTAACATGTTTGATGTTTGAGCATGCGAGAAACGATTCAAAACAAGATGGGGAAAACTCGTGAAACGAAATACAAGCCATGAGACCTCTCGGCTTTCTCCAAGGAGAATAGGTCGAGAGTCTCATGGAGTTATTCGGGTTCCATGAGGTTTCCTCTTCCCGTTTTAAATCCGTTGTCTGATTTCGTGTAATTTGCAAGTTCAATTACATCGAGAATCTCACTTGAAATGTCTTTCCAAACCAAAATATGTATGGATTCGCAATTCGGAGACCCTTTCGGGCCTATTAGGACCAAAGGGTGTTTTGGTCTATCTTGACCGAATCATCCTCAATCTTTCTTGACCCGTCTTGGTCAGCGAGCCACGAATCATTTTCGTAATTAATGCATTCGGCACAACCCTTAAGCATTAATTTCACGAACGGGTTAATCGAAACGCTCACATGATTAAACCCACTTCACACTGATAAAATTTACACGAGTTGGCCATTAACTAATAACTCGCGTCGATGAGTTGTCAAATGACGTTGGTGCCCTTTTCAAACTTATCAATTTCAAAACCCGAAACGTGCGGTCCGATGTAGCATGGACGTTTGAAAAGGGCTTCTGTGTCTCAACTTGAGTTTTTACCTGATTTCAAGTAACTCAGGTCAGGATACAGAAGATCTTTCTAGATCACTTCCGGGCAGATCGACCGGTTCTTTGGCTTTTTCGGGGTTCTTGCACAACCCTAGACGATCCAATGAATTGGACGACACCGGCTATAGGCCAAGGTGGCTTGCACTACGATGTTTCCCCTTTTCTGAAAACAATTTTCAAATAAAGGGCAAAATCGTCTTTTCACAATTCAACGACACCCCTAGGGTTAGCATGACAAAAACACTACACTACGGGATAAGAACGGGCTACTTGTTCAGGTGCAGGTTCATCTGCATAGCCTTTTCTTATCTAACTGATGAGTTTCTGTCATCCTAACATAGACTCGGGTAACTAGAACTATTATCTTTGTCAGAAAACATGCAAAATGTTGATTAACCTTTCACTCGACCTAACCAAACACTAGATAAGGGTTAGGAGGAATTCTAGATTCCAAATCTAGAGTCAACAGGAGTTTGGCTAATTCAGTGGAAATTCAGTGTCACAATACATAACAATTGTAAAAGCAATCCACACACTTGACTACGGACATCCGATATGTCAGGTTCTCAAACCAAAGTCGCATGCTAAAACATTAGCACGCGTTTGTTTGTCTAGGGTAGGATTTGCATGCCAAAGTACCCCGGATTAATAATTTGCTAAAACACGTACATTTGACAGTAACAAACACTTTGTCTGTTATTAACATGTTGTGTGTTACCTTTTTGTACATGTTTGCCATGCGGGTCGAGCCTGATCCCTAGGCCGAATAATATTAGGGTTCAAAACCCTAATCATCAATCACAGGGTCTAATGCCATAATCATCACTCACAGGGTCCAACGCCCTATTCAGTGAGAGCGTGCATCGAGTTCCATTTCTTCGGTTTTTCCCTAAACTCACGGTGAGTTAGAGCGGAATAATAACTGAACGAGAATCGATTGGAATTCGATCATTTGTAATTTATATTTTATTGTATTTCTGAGAGCATTGTAAGGATTTTATTTTGTACATTCATTCTGTAAGAATTCCAGTCGGTGAGCGAATGGTCCGAGAGTCGAATTAATCGAATCGGTCTAATGCTTGCCTAGACACAGGTAAATCCAAGATCTCATGGTTCTGGTTCACGTAGGGATTCAACCTCTATGGTTCGATGAACTGTAACGCGAGATTGTGAACCAATTCTCTAACACACAGATTTACTTCTCTCTCGGCTTCTCAACCGATATTGTTTGATTCGTCGAACTTACGGTATCAAAACGTGCGAGCTGAGCGCAACTTAATCTATGCGGTAAATAATAAAACATGCGAGCCTAGCAAACCAGAGTACCAAAAGGGTGTGCGGGATATAGGCCCGCACGTAACATGAACCCCCGAACACGGACTTTCCGGTTCCGCACAGACCAATGCCTTAACAATAATTAGGTGTTCCATACCCCTAGACCCCGGGTAACTTATCCGCCCTCGACCTTCGGGTTGTAAAATGATAATTGACAACTCCTTCTTACGCGTGTCTGTCACCCGTCCCACGGAAAGTGGACACTCCCAAGCCGCTCGATCCAAAAGCGCGCAATGCGGGCCCCGACGAGAGTCAACATTCAGGTCCGTACAGTAAACAGGTAGTGGCGAATCCTTTTCACGAGCGTCCGTCGCGCGTCCCCGGGAAGGTGGACACTCTCAAGCACGTGCGTCGCGTAGGCGCGTGCATGCATGCCTCGACGAGACGAAATTCTGGTGCGCACAGCTTTGCGACTCTACTGGGGATACTTAGAGCGTTTGGGCTCGTTCCCGCTTTTTTTGTTTGTTTGTTTATTTACCGTTTTCCGCAATTTCTCGCTTAACTACTTTACGCACTTTTATTTAAGCACTTGCATTGCATATCACGATAACTCTAAGGTGTCTATGGGTCGCGTCTCACGACCGGTAATAGGAACATATGTTAGATAGGGGTTTGAAGTAGGGGTACGGCACACAGTTCGACTGTCGCTTAGGCTTTGAAAAGAATTTCACTCTACTTCAAAGAATTGACACCCTTGAGTCGGGAGCCTCCTTCCCTAGATAGCATGGTCCTTATAGTACCGAAACCATGCATCGTGCTCAGCCTCCATGTCATCCTCCAACCCAGCTTCGACGTATAGTCCATCGAGTCTGCCCGTGTGCCACTTGAGTCTTTTCTGTTTCAAGAGCGATGCACCTTGTAATTTATACTAAGCTGTGGGCATTTACTTTCTTTGCACACATACATCATATGTTTTACAAAATTAGGGTGTCATTCATATTGACGAGTCATAAGTCGGTCTTTCTTTCATCTTGGTAAGGGATGCTACGCTCGGCCCTTTGTTAGCGCCTCGACAAAGTCCGTCAGCACAAGAGGATCCCACTGAGCCTCTGCAAACCTAGACCGGCACACCTGCCAAGACATTCCCCACTTCAGGCACAACTAACATAGTCGATCTCACCAACAGCAGGATCGATCATCTTCGCCGGTAAGCTGCTAAGAAAGATGAGGAACTCACCGACTAGCTGCGACTTCAGAAGGAGCTCGCTCAGACTCGCGCCAAACTACAGAGACGCTATCAGGAGCTCGCTTGAGCAAACGCTGCTCAGGAGAGGTCTAGGAAGAGGGCTCGTGGAGGCCCACACATGTAATCTAGGATAGGATGTCTCCGCAAGGCCTTCGCCCAGAATCGATGCTTTCCGAGGCCGCGCTCGCTCAATCTTGAATGTGGTGAAAGATCAACTTAGGACTTTATTTCGCAAAATTTGCATTATTATACCTTGAACTTCTCGAGTCAATGTGAATGACAACATTAGCTTTTGGAAATTCACATCACATGCATTCTATCTATTTATTGTTTCGCACGACGACTAACATCCCGCACTAATAGATGAGTCGAGACAACCTTCGTAGATAGACCACCTGCGGTCTTCACTCTTCCTCCATGGTAAGGCGAGCCGTGGCCCGAGGGCAGACCTACCTTCTCATTCGAAGCTAACCCCCCACTCACCCGGCACAACCGAGCGCGTTATCGCCAGATTGAGCACACGCCTTTTTGCGCAACCAAACACGTCCAATTGTACAAGCCCTTTCGCGTCGTGCGAGCACGCATCCACCTTGTCCATGCACGTATCGGCATACCCTGTGCATGTCCCTCAACGTGCTCGCACGACGCTTACCAGGCCAGTTCGATCCTCTACAAACTTGCATTCAAATTACAAATAGTTTTATTTCCTTCATTGCTTTTCCCTCTTCCCATTGCAAGAAATAATCGACAAGAAGGAAACTTGAACCTTGACCAACCGCAATCAAGACAACAAACACTCCTCGTCCAGCTCATTGGAACTTGGACACCGAGTCACAACCCTTCCTTCACCAAGATTGCAAGTAATTGCTCCAACAGACAGAGCATGGTCCAGCCCACTCGCCGTGAAAGCCATTTGCATGGCTGCACCTCCGATCGAAGGATGGTCTCGACTCGCCCTTCATTGTGGTGACCAACTAGCCACCGAGGCAACACGCTCCCTTTTCTTAAACTTCCCTTCTGTTCCCCTTCTATTTTATTTTAATGCTTTCCCAAAAGGGCTCTCAGCACGAACGAACCCTTCAAGGGGCACTATGACAGTCTCGAAAGACGCCCTATTGGTTCTATCGACATGTTCGACCCGCTTGTTTTCATGGGACCCGGCTCCTCGAGCATTCCCATGGACGGCTGGGCATGCCTACCCGCAATCGAAGAAAGTATACTTATGTGGCCCCCAACTTCGGTCTGACCACTCCGGTGTGGTGATGACTATACTCCCGGAAACAAGTGTCCCCCACGCGTGGCACACCATGGGCCACGTGACGGATGAAGGGATCTCTCATGGGTGCACACCATATTTCTTACCACATATTCCACAGAACAATCGCCTAATACATCATCTTCTTTGTCATCTTTCATAGGGGCACGCCTGTCACAGGTGAAGAGTGATGCATGGGGTCACGGGCCTCCGAGAACTCCTTTCGCGCCTCCTTCCTTATACTTCGTCAGGAAAGGGGCTCGACTCGGAGGTACCCCCTACGAAGTTGAAGATAAAAACGACTGAGTGAGCCATACACAGTCAACGCAACTGTCTCAATCAACAAACAAGCGTTACCTCTTGGGCGAGCATGCCTTTTAGCTTCGAGAGAATGCCTCTCCAGCAGACACCCGCCAAAGAGTAATGAAACACGATCGGGGGCAAAGATCGTACAAGACACCCGTCACCGGCGACATCCACATACACCGGGGCATCCCCATCCAACATTCATTTCAGGGCTACCTCGGTCACCGAGGTAAAATTTACGAGGGAGAAGAGACGCTCGATTCGATTTCCGAATGCACAAGACATATTCCAAAACTCGGACCCCACTGACGAGACCAGGGGAAGGAACGTCAAGTTTCCACGAGGCGACGCGAATCAAAGTATCCGCAGCAACGTAAAAGTTGAGAAAAGCAAATCCAAGGGGGCACAAACAGACCCCGACTTCAAAAAAAAAGAAAAAAAAAACAGGCGACGCTAAGGTTATCCAAACACATGGCGGCGCCCGCAAAAAAAGAGAGAGCCAAAGGAATCAAGAAACCCGACGCAAAGAGGCAACAATTGCGACTCCTCGATGGAGACACAATGCAAAATAGAGCAAACTCAGAAGTCGAATTTTCCGGACTCTTCTACCCTGCTAACCTGAGAGACAAAAGAATTGAGTCCGCTAAGTTGAAAACCCCTATGGGGCGGCCTAGGCAAAAGTTAGGACAAAAGAGATGCACGATCGAAAATCCCGAGGTGAGCAGTCGTGACAAAAGGAGAGCCCATCCCCTATAGTCTGAGAGGTACGGTCGAATCTCGAGGCGGGTGACCGTAGCAAAATGAGAGCAAAACGAGAGAGAAATGAACCGAATTGTCACCCTCAAGCCCTCACACACCGCGTGGACTATGGATCCCTAGGGAAAGTGGCTAGGTTGTCTACTCCAATACGATTCCCGATCAGCTCTCCAACACAACTCAACCGTCCAAGGCGGATTCTTCCTCAAGTACAATGGGCAACCAAGCACGCTGTCCGAGTGGTTTGGTGCAGCTCGCATAATAGAAGGACGAAAAAACGGGGTACATCTCGCTGCAGGCGTGAACTCCTGTATCCTTTTAGCCTGAGGCAACGTGCTCCCCATGCTTTCTCTTTTCTCTAGGTCCATTCATAACTCCAAACAGGTCACACCACCCTACAATCGGCTACCACAGAGCCAAAGTCCTAGACATTCTTTTCCGGGAGTCTAGCCATAACACGCTGAAAATGACTAGACCAATGTCTGACCAAATTTGCACAGAAATCCCCATGCGGGTTACAAACACAACCGCCCAATGGCACCCTGATGAGAAAGGTCCCAAGTCAACAGGTTCGTCAAACAATCGATAGAGCCGTTGGGACATCATTGAGAATGTCTCGATATGCCCATGCATGGCCAACAGAAGCCCTGAAAGCCTCGCATCAAGTCCCTCAAAAATGGGAACCCGTTCGTATTGCCAAAACAAAATTCTTCATGGGTCACTCAAGCGACCCGAAATTGAAGAACATGCGTCGCAATTACTCCTTTTTACCTATACTTACATATTGTTAGTAACTCACTAATGATTTACTGAAGTTATCAAGACCACAGGTACTACAAGCAATAAGAACTACGATAGACTTTGATTCTCGATCCCTCGGGATTCATAAGCTCTAACCAGAGCTCGAGTCCCTCGTCGCAAGACCGGGGCATCCCCAGCGAACCACAATCGAACATGCGGCAGAGCAATGAGCAACCACCCCAGTGGCGAGGCCGGCTTCCGGCAGATCAAATACACCACCGCCCCAGGGGTAAACCAGGCCTCCATCAAGCACAACTGCCCCAGTAGCAAGGTCGACCTCCAGCAAAAGCACGACTGCCCTAGCGGCGAGGCCGGTTTCCCACAGTCCGACAGGCAACAGCTCTAGTAACAAGTCCGACCTCCGACAGATCAATGCATGATCGCCCCAATAGCGAGGCCGGCTTCCGGCAAATCAAACACACCGCTACCCTAGGGGCAAGGCACCGAAGAAGCAACTTCATCCTGGCAGCAACATTGGCTTTTGGCAAATCAGCCCCTTTAGAATAACAGCAACCCTGCATATTCAGCGCACACCACTGTCCACATACTAACGAAGAGTTCTGCCCATCTCTGCGGGTGAGTCACATACGGTTCCCACTCTCCTCCGAGACAATATGCGTCTTGGTCCCGAGAGTCAGTCCAACTCACAGCACCGCCTCCCTACGGTAACATTCACAAGCAACAGCATCCCCGGTGAACACAGCGATCGGACCATCCGCGCCAAGCACGCGACGCAAGTGATCCAGCATGCGCCCAGTCATGCGACAAACTGCAAGTCACGCCTACCGTTGCACCATCCTAGCAAAGCCCAAACCCAATGCCAATTCCCCCTTTTTCAGCGCCCTATGCTGTTCCTTAGCTCTGATATCTGCTTTTGCATTTCCTACACTTTCTATCAACTTACATTTACTGCTTTGGGTTTGGACACCCACCATTTACTGCTTTGGGTTTGGACACCAACAATTTATTGTTGTGGGTTTGGACACTTGCCATTTACTACTTTGAGTTTGAACACCCACCTTTTTACCGCTTTTGGTTTAAACACCCACCTTGTATTGTTTTGGGATTGGACACCCACCTTTTACTGCTTTGGGTTTGGACACCCACGTTTATTGCTTTGGGTTTGGACACCCATCATTTACTGTTTTGGGTTTCGACACCCACCATTTATTGCTTGGGGTTTTGACACTTACCTTTTACTACTTTGAGTTTGGACACCAACCATTTACTGCTCTGGGTTAGGACACCCACATTTATTGCTTTCCAGACTTCACATCCACGTTTACTGCCTTCCGGACTTTACGTCTATGTTTACTGCCTTCCAGATTTCGCGTCCACATTTACTTCTTTATGGGATTTGGCCTCGCATTTACTGTTCTGAGTTACAAATTTATACTTCCCCACTTCCTTACAATGATTCCTTTGTCTCTTTCTCTCCCACAACAGGCATGCATACTTGCACAATTTTCTCCTATACATCCAAAGCAATGGAGCAATCGGCTATTGGGAGAATGTCCAAACAGTCGTCGGGACCAAACGGGGTGCTTCTCATGGTCTTTGGCTGCATCCTCTATCCGAGCACGCAACCAAAGAGGAGTAAGTTGTCAGCACCCCATTTTGGTCCACCGGCTACAACAAAGTCTTGAACCAACTGGGTCATAATATGAGCTTCAACCGAAGATAATCAAACAAAATCATTTTAGTATTCATGGCAAGATTGACAAGGCCAACCAACTGACTCACGAAGCATGATGACAATGGAAGGTCTCAGGGCCTCCTAGAAAGTTTACGGAAGGATAACAGATCATGCCCAAACAATTAACTCAAGAAGCATCATCCATATTTCTCTTTACAGCACACAGACATGCAAACCGGTGAATGAATCAATTAATGTTGCTTCAGTCACCCAAACCGGGCAAAACCGATTCCCAAGCTCCCAGTGCATCAAGTCATGATAAACCAATATCAGACTTGTCAAGATCATCATTCTACACATATCAACAATACCTTGTCCTTTGTGTTATGAAATTTGAATGTGTAATTGATTGGGATCCAAACTTCTCCAACATCCCTTGAATACATGCGGGATCCACGGCCAGTTCCCCATTTTTATTTATTTGCAAACTAGCCCCATTCTTTTTCTTTATTTGCAATCTAGCATCACTCTTTTATTATTTGCAAACTAGCCTTTTTTATTAGTTATAAATTAGCCCCATTTTTTTGTTTTTCACAAACTAGTCACATTCTTTATTTCATTGGCAAATTAATCCCATTCGTTCCAAATCTAGCATATTTCCATCCATATTTCTCTTTAACTCACATCCAATCCCTTTATTTCATATTTTATTCTACATTTGGTCACTTTTTCTCCTTTTATTCCTTATTAACTTTTCTTCCATTTTTGATCTCATTCTTCCATTCTTGAATCCCACTTCCAACTCAACTTTTTCCTTTTTCAACTTCACAATTTTCCTTCTTGTTTCTTTCCCTCTCTTGCCCAAAGATCTCATTCATTTTCAGCAAGAAACTAAAGAAATTCAGTCAGCATTTTGGGGGAATATCGGCCAAGTTCATGGATAGAAAAAGAAAAGAAGTTCATTAAACAGTTTTCCCGATCTTGAGCAACATTCTTATCTAGATCTTTCTTTTCTCCCTGCCCATAATTTTCATTCATTACTCCTATTCATTTTCAGCTAAAGATGGGGAAGAATTCGGTCAGCATGGTGAGCAGAATAGGAGCCAAGTTCGGCTGAAAAGAAAAAGAGGAAGTTCGTGGGAATTTGCCCCTTTTTGGCACCGCTTTCCAATCTAAACCTTCCTTTCTCTTCTTACCTTTGACCCTCAAGCAATCAGCATTCATTCCAGCACCGGAGCAAGAGAAGAGGAGGGATAAAAGAGCAAAATTCGTCCAAGTACAATCGGGGTAGAATAGAGCAAGAAAAATCCCATTAATTGCGTTCCCGTCTTGCACAATTTTTCCATTTTTGGACCACCTGTCCACCTTGCCACTCTCCCTCACCTTCACACATTGATTCAGCAGAGAAACAAAGGGAATAGGAGAAAAATTTCGTCTAGGTTCAAGGAGAGCAGAAGAAAGAAAGAAAAAAGTCATTAAACCGCTTTCCTGTCTTGCACAACTTTCCGATCTAAACCCTTCCTTCCACTATTACCCATAACCCTCATTGATTTAGATTTCATTAAGCAATTTTGGGGAAGGAAGAGGGAGCAGAAGACAGAGAGAATTTGTCCAGGTTAGAGCTGCATAGAAGAGAGCAAAGAAAAAAAAAACTGTTATTGCCGGAAAAATACCGTTTTCCGGCAACCACCCATCCACCTTCACCCAAACCCCAAAGAAAACACATATCCCACCTATTTTTGACCTCCCGAGCACATTGGTGGTGTTAGTTTTTCCATTTAAGATCTCCTTGCCACCGTTCCAGCATTGTCCAGATTCGGGTCTCCCTCGAGTTTTTTCGGTTCCTAGGCATTTTCTTCATCCTGACTTAGCCCGCGCACAAAACAAACAACATGCCCCCTTAGTTTTTAACCTCCCAAGTCCATTAGTGAGGTCACTTTCTCCATTTGAGGCCTCCTACATCCCGTTCAAGCAGTTTCCAAAACTAGGTTCTTAGGCTTTTTCCCGGTTTCCCGACAAGTTTGTCCATTCCACGACCAAAGTAGGTCAACCAACGACCCATGAACCCATAAGCTATCTCCAGCCACGTCCTAGAATCATCAAGGAGCCGTCAACCATTGTGCATCGTCTCTCAAATAGCTTCCTTTCTTCTCTTTTCTTTTTCGGGTTTCCTTTCCACTTTACTAGTTTTCTTTCGTGTTTTCAGGTTAAACCAGGTCTTTCCTCCTCTAAGGCCGCCCATCACCATGTCCAAGAGTCTCTAGGAGTGAAGAACTCTCGTGCCAACTCCGAGAAAATGCTCCGAGCTTCCTCGATACCCTCTCTTCTCTCTTGGGTCTGTTTGTCTCCATTCTGATTTGTTTTCTGCTAACAAGGTTTATTTTCTTGTGATTGCAGGTCACCACAATTCTTGGTTCGTTGCGAGCCACCCACAACCATATTCACGAGTCCCTTGGCGATCCGAACCACCGTGCCAACTTCGAGAAAGCTCTCCAAACTCCCTGAAAATCCTTACTTTCATTCAGGTGCCAATCGGGTCTGTTAATACTCTAGTCGAATATATTTTCTACTAACTGGGTTTATTTTCTTGTAATTTCGAGTCACCACAGGTTTTGGTTCGTTGCAAGCCATACAAAACCATATTCGAGAGTCCCTTGGCGATCCTAAACCACCGTGCCAACTCTGAGAAAGCTCCCCGAACTCCCCGAAAATCCATGCTTTTATTCGAGTGCTAGGCAAGTCTGTTGCTCCCAATCGGGTCACCCGATTGGTTCTTCCTTCTCCCGAGACGTTTTCCGACTTAGTATCTCGTCCCGAGGCGCAGGTATAATTTTCTTACGACTTAGACGAGCTAGGTCTTTTAGATATCGAACATTGTGGGGGTGATAAGGTGGTCCCAAATCGATTTTTATGCATGTTTCGATATGAACCGGTGACATTTTATCGATTCCGTTAAATCTCATATTGTTATGTATGCTTGAATGTTTGTTTGAAATTTCTGAGATTACGACGACACCAGTTTCGTATTTGTTTGTTATTGTCATGTTGTCGATTCAATACTTGCATGAATTATGATGACGTGAAATGTGTGTCTCGGATGAAAATAGCATGAATCGATCTAATAATTAAACCCAACTTTTAAAAATGGGGCATGTGAAAAGAAATTGATATGAACACGAATTTGAATATTTTCAAACAATCGATTTTAAATTTGATTGTTTGAAGTGAGAATGAACCCACACGAATTAATCTCATGCTCATTCAGCTTTTAAGGATAAAATCGACTAAACAAACAAAGACCGACTTAATCGATCACTTGGATTTAAATCGGCAAATCAAATCTTGATGTGATTGAACATGCCTGTGATTGTGCGTTGTAGTGTTTGAATGTATTTTTTTCATCAAAACCCACACGAACCTGATAAATCATGTAAATCCGACTTTAACACATAACTTATCTGTTTTTGTCTGTCTTTACTTGTTTTATTTGCTTTTCCTGCGAGTCGAGCCTGACTCCCTAGGACACGGTCCATATGGGGTCCAATGCCCTAACCATCAGTCACGGGGTCCAACGCCCCCATACATTCCGAGTGCGTGCGACCTGCGTCGTCTTAATTTTTATTATGGTCTTTCAATACACGGTGTGCATGAGTTGAATATTGGCCGAATGTGAACCAACTGGGATCCCACTGTTGTAATTTATATTTTTATTTGAGAGAACATTGTGAGGATATTTTATTTGTATATTTGCCATGTAATGATCTCGGTCGGCGAACAAACGGTCTGAGTGACAAATGGTCGAGTCAGTTCTTGGGCCCTTAGGACGAGTGGGTTTAGACGAGTCATGGGACAAGTCCACACAATGAACCGATCATCACGGTCCGGTCAGCCGAAGCGCGAGGATGATGGACCGATCCTTTGACCCAAAGATCCACTCTTCTTTCGGTCTCTTGAATCTAATAGGTCAGTTGTACACATTTACGGTGTCAAAACGAGTGTGACAAGTGCAATCTTAAGTCATGCGGTAAATAAATAAAATAGCAAGCCTAACAAGCTAGAGTACCGAAAGGGCCTGTGGGATATAGGCCCATACGTAATAGAACCTCCGAATTCAAAATTTCCGGTTCCGTACAGACCATTGCCTTAGCATACTAAGTGTACCCTATACCCCTAGACCTGGGCAACTCACTGGCCCTCGACCTTCAGGTTGTAAACAGGTGGTGACGACTCCTTCTCCGGTGCGTCCGTCACGCGTCATCGGGAAGGTGGACACTCCTAAGCCGCGTCGCATAGACGCGCGCATGCGTGCCCCGACTAGACGAAATTCGGGGTTTCAATCTCATTAAAGTCGATTTCGTGGACTTACCATGACACCTGAGTGCACTGATATGATTTTTTGCTTGAGTTTGATGATGCCTGAATGTGTGGCTTAATGGGATGCGCTAAGTGGTGAGATTTACTTGAATGCGGAGAATGAATGACACGGGAAGTAGTCGAGACGAGGGATGGCTATTCATGCGACTGAATGGAGATGGGTCCATGATATTATTTGATGAATTTTTATTCGACTTGAGACGTTTTGTTCGAGCTCCCCTAAGCTGTCCAATGCACCTGAGCTGAGTCTCGCGTACCATTACTCTCATTATTCTGCCTTGCCATCTGTATTTTGCTCGTTCGTTTTCGTTTTGTTGCTCTTTCTCTATCTTTTGCAGGTCCAAGACCCCGAGCTCGATGAACTCAGTTGCTGCTCTCCCTCCCTATGGCTGCCGTGACCCATTTGTTTAGCTTGTGGCTCGATTTTTGTGGATTTTCAAAGTTTCACGAGCTCCCCTGCCCCCCCCCCCCCTCGGTCATGAGCTTGATAGAAGGTATAAAAACTCGATCTTAGCGGCACATCTAGGACTCCCTTTTGATGTGATTGCGTGATAACTCGAGAAATGAATGAAAAGTGGGTCATGCAAACTCGATTTTACAAAGTTTTCAAGATATTTCAGTTCAGTCCCTATAAGCTTTCACTGTTTTTCAAAACCAGCACATAACTTTCTGATCTGTTTCAACATAATCCTGGGACATTTTTAGCATTTTCGATTCAGCCATTAAACTTTCTAGACAATTCGAATCAGTCCGGAGAACTTTTCATCAATTTTCAGTTTATTCCTTACAGGCTTCCACTGTTTTCAGTACCAGCACAGAAGTTTCTGATCTGTTTCAACATAGTCCTGGGATATTTTCTGCATTTTCGATTTAGCCACTAAACTTTCCAGACAATTTGGATCAGTCCTGAGAACTTTTCACCAATTTTCAGTTCAGTCCTTGACTTGACAAATCTAGAATGCCCCCTAGCCGACATTTTACATTTTCAAAGTTTCCCATAACTTTTGAGCTGTTCCAAATCAGTCCCTGCGACCTTAACCGAATTTCCAAATCAGCCCCAGTTTCTTGAAATTGTTCAATTCAGTCATTGGATATTTTCCTACAAAGTTTCCAAGGTTAAACGAGATCTCCAAACCCTTTCTACTTGAGTCCCTGAACAGTTTCTCACTTCAAACCCTTCTCATCTTCGATATCAATCATTCCTCGGGTTTCTTATATTATCTCGTTTCATGAGCCGGTGCCATTTTATCGTTTCAGTCAATATCTTGCTTGTGCATGCTTATATGTTTGTATGTGTTTTTTGAGACCATGGCGGCACCGACTATGTAAAATATGCGTGTTTATCGTGTTTGATATTTGAGTATGCGAGAGGTAGTCGAGATCGGGTTAGAGAGACTGTCCAAGATCCGAAATGGGTCAAGGACGGCCTCTTTACATCGGTGAAATCCACTTCTCGGATTGTGTCCAATCGTATTTTTAACATCGTCGCAAACTAAGCCTTAAAATGCTTGTTAAAAAGCTGTTTTCGAAATAAAGTGCATGGATTCGTGTATTAGCGATCTTTGCGAGCCCACGAGGTCCGAGGGTGTTTCGGTCATTTTGAACGAGTTCTCTCGGCTTTCGGGTACCCGTCTAGGTTGCCATGCCATGAGTCGTTTTCATAAAATTAAGCTTTTTGGGTATCAAGACTATATCCAGGCGATTAATCCATGATCTGCTTGATTGTCTAAAACCGGTACATTTAATGCATTCGGCAATAATCCATATCCACTAATTCCACCAATGGGGTAATTGGGATGTTCATGCGACTAATTAATACACCCGGCCCTAATAATTTTGCACGAATCGGTAATTAACCGGTAACACGCGTCGATAGGTTGTAAACATGCGTTGGTGCCCTTCTCAAAACTCGCAATTTTTACAAAACTCGAGACACGCGGTCCGATGTGGCATGGACGTCTGGGAAGGACTTGCGCGTCTTCACTCGAGGTCTCACCTAATTTTAGGCAACTCAGGTCGGGGCGTAGAAGTTCTTTTCAGATCACTTCTGGATAAATTGACCAGTTCTTTGGCTCTTTCGGGATTCTTGCACAACCCTGGAAGATCCAGGGAATTGTTCGGTGCCGGTCACAGGCCGAGGTGGCTCGCATTGCGTAATCTCTCTTTTCTAAAACAATTTTTACTGCAAGGGCAAAATCGTCTATTTGCAATTTAGCGACGTCCCTAGGGTTATGATAAGGAAAACACTACGGTACTAGGGTAAGGACGAGCTACCTATCCAGGCGCAGGTTCATCTGCATGGTCCTCCATATCCGACCGATGAGTTTCTGTTACCCTAGCGTAATTTCAAGTATTTAGGTCAGGTATTTTAGCTCAAAATACAAATACCGGACTAATTGTGCACTTGACTTAAGTTAAAAATGGGCAATATCGGGCTAGGCACTAGGTTATAGGGTTTTCGGATAAAATCCATACTCTGTAATAACTTGTAACAACCGTAGTATCACAATACAGAACAATCCTAAAAGCAATCCACAAACACGAAACTTTACTATAGACATCATGTCTGTTAGGTCCTCGAAAACAACACTGAAAGCGAAATACCCTCCCGGCGATCCTTGACCGATTTACACGTAACGCGCGCTTGTCTGCTTAGGGTAGGATTTGCATGCCAAGATACTCTGGTTAATAATCGGTTAACTCACATAAACTCGACAATAACAAAACCCTTATTTGTTTATCGGTGCTTGCTTGTTACATTTCTGCACTTGCTTGTTATGAGGGTCGAGCCCGAATTCCTAGGATGTAATGCACACGGGGTCTAACTCCTCCATACACCGAGCACGTGCTTTATTTTTAGTTTTTAGTCTTTCCTAAATACACGGTGAGCCTCGAGTGGAATAATGATCAAACGCGAACTAACCGGAATTCAGTATTTGTAATTTGTATTTTTATTTATTTGAGAGCACAATGTAAGAATTTATTTTGTACATTTATTCATGTAAGAACCCTAGTCGGAAAGTGAACGGTCCGAGTGCTGAATCGATCGAGTTGGTTTACCTACCTAGGGACGAGTAAACCCAATGCTTCGCGGTTTCAGTTCGTGTGAGACGTCGACTATCACGTTCCGATGAACCGTTACGTGAGAATAGCGAACCGGCTCCTCAATGCACGGGCCTACTCTTTTCTCGGGTTCTTAGTTCGAATCGATCATTTTCTTTGAATTTACTATGTCAAAACGGGTAAGACGAGCGCAGCTTAATCGTGCGGTAAATAAATAAAAGTAGCAAGCCCTAGGCAAACAGAGTACCGATAGGGCGTGTGGGATATAGGCCCGCACGTAACTGAACCCCCGAATTCGGAATTTCCGGTTCTGCAAGACCAATGCCTTAGTAAACTAGGTGTATCCCATGTCTCTAGACCTGGGCAACTCATTGGCCCATGACCCTTGAGTCATAAATTGGTAATGGCGACTCATTCTCACGCGTGTCTGTCACGCATCTCCACGGGAAGGTGGACACTCACAAGCCGTGCGATAGCGCGCCCATGCGGGCCCTGACAAGACGAAATTCGGGTCCGCACACACGTCACCACCACTAAAACGAAAAATCGGTTCAATCCAGTTTACAAATATAACCGGTTTAAGAAATAATCGTTTGGTCATTAAAATCGGTTTTTCGAGTCGTTTATGATCAACAACAATATATAAATAATGGATGATGTGGTTTTCAACGATGATATCCAGCTCCAGTAATATGTCAATGTTTGATCGATTATTCTTTCTGATGATTCCATTTACTGATTCTCCTTGACTATTAGGACAGATGCAGCCAACGACTATCGATGGGCATGACCACTGATGGTTGCCCGAGGCCATGTTGTTTTTTTTTTTTGGGTTATAATTCTGATTATTTTTTCCATCTGAATTTTTTTCCAGGTATGTTTTTAAAGAACAGTGTATTACCTGAATCCTCACTTACTGTGTGAGGTGAATTCATTAGAATAAATAGTGATGTACAGAGTTCTAAGTATGTAAACTATCTATACATGACTAAAATACATAAACTATACATGGTAAGCAATAAATGAAAATATTCATGCTAATCTTCGCTATTACTCCCCCGCAAGCCGAAGGGGGACTGTGCCACGTGAAGCTTGGAGCGGATGTCAACAAAGCAAGAAGAAGATAAGCCTTTTGTGAGTGCATCAGCTAGTTGGTCATCGGAAGGAATGAAGCGGATTGATAGTTGGTTGCGCATGAAACACTCCCGCACAAAATGATAGTCAATCTCAATGTGCTTGGTCCGAGCATGAAAGACGGGATTCGCCGTAAGATAAATCGCAGAGATATTATCACACCAAAGAGTCGGAGGGTGATGCTGTGAAACCCCAAGTTCCTGAAGTAGGGACTGGAGCCATAGAATCTCCGCAGTGGCATTGGCGAGACTCTTATACTCAGATTCAGTGCTTGATCGGGCAATTGTCCTCTGCTTTTTGGAGCTCCAAGAGATGGGATTGGAGCCAAGAAAAACAATGAAACCACTGACAGAACGACGATCATCAGGATTACCCGCCCAATCAGCATCCGAAAAACCATGAATAGATGAGATAGGGCTTGGACGAATATGAAGGCCGTATGTGATTGTACCCTTGAGATATCGTAGGATACGTTTTACCGCTATCCAATGAACAGTAGTTGGACAGTGCATAAACTGACAGACTTGATTTACCACATAGGCAATGTCAGGCCTGGTGAGCGAGAGATACTGGAGGCTACCAACTGTACTCCTGTAGAGAGAAGGGTCTGGAAAAGAATCTCCATTATGAAGAGAAAGCCGAGATCCTGATGAGACTGGAGAGCTGATAGGCTTGCATTCCAGCATAGAAGTGCGAGCTAAGATATCATGAATGTACTTGGACTGTGTGAGGTAGAGTCCAGTACCATCAGTGCGTGCCTCCATTCCAAGAAAATAGTGAAGAGGACCGAGGTCCTTCATGGCAAATTCCTGTTGTAAGGCAGTAATTATGGAGTGGAAGGGGGCACCTGGGGTTCCCGTCAGGATGATATCATCAACATAGACGAGTACATAGACAAGAAAAGTAGGTCCTCGGAGGATAAACAACGAGGGATCAGCTTTGGAATCCGAAAACCCAAGTTTCTGAAGATAAGTGTTAAGTCGTTGGAACCAGGCCCGGGGAGCTTGCTTGAGTCCATAAAGAGATCGGCGAAGTCTACAGACATGATTAGGACGAGAGGCATCGATGAAACCGGGAGGTTGAGACATATAAACCTCCTCAGCGAGATGCCCATGAAGAAATGCGTTCTTCACGTCTAGTTGTCGAATCGGCCACTGGGACGAGACAGCAATAGAGAGAACTGTCCGAATGGTAACCGGCTTGATGACTGGACTAAATGTTTCTGAATAATCGACTCTTTCTCTTTGATTAAATCCCTTTGCCACCAGTCGAGCCTTAAAACGATCAATAGTGCCATCGGCCTTCTGTTTGATGCGGTAAACCCATTTGCAACCAACAACATTTTGCGCAGAGGAAGGTGGGACAAGATCCCAAGTGTGATTCTGGAGTAATGCTGTATATTCTTCCTCCATCGCTGCTCGCCAAGTAGAGTGTTTGCTAGCCTGAGCAAATGTGCAAGGTTCCTGTAGCGCAGCAGAAACAGAGAAAGCCGAAGGGTGGCGAGAGATAGAGAATCGAGGAGGAGGCAGAGTACCATCCTTAGACCTCGTCATCATCCTGTGAGTGTTCTGAGTAGCAGGTGCAACAACAGTACGCACAGCATCCTCAACCTGAACTGTAGGATCTATAGACTGGTTATGAACCTCAGGAGCAGATACAGGTGACTCAGTGGGTAAAGTGACGGGATCACTGAAGCTAGGGATGCGCATGGAAACAGATGATGGAATAGGAATAGAAGTGGAACTGATATTGGAAGAAGAGGGAAAAGACATACCAGTAGCAAATGCGGGGCTAAAGGAGGATCGATCAGCATCCACCGAGATAGGCGCACCTGTCCTGAAAGGGAAGGAATGCTCATCGAAAACAACTCGAGTAGATAAAAAAATACGACCAGTGGTAGGATTTAGACATCGATAACCCTGATAATGATAAGGGTATCCGAGGAAAATACAGGGTTGGGATCGAGGTTCTAGCTTATGACGGGTGTAAGGACGTAAATATGGAAAACAGAGACATCCAAATACCCGTAAGATAGAATAATCGGGTCGATTGCCATGAAGTACTTCATAAGGAGATTTGGAATTAAGAGATCTAGTAGGTAACCTATTAATAAGGTATACCGCTGTTTCAAAAGCAAAATCCCAAAATTTTGATGGTATGGAAGAATGAGAAAGTAATGTAAGACCCATGTCAACAATATGACGATGTTTGTGTTCAGCAGAACCATTCTGTTGAGGAACATGAGGACACGAGATACGATGAAAAATACCATTTTTCTGCAGTTCAGATTGAAAATCCGCAGATAAGAACTCCTTCGCACCATCTAATTGAAAATACTTGATTTGATGTCCATAGAGATTCTCTATTTGAAGCCTAAAAGCTCGAAAAACACTAAGTACATCAGATCGAGATTTGAGAACATAAAACCATGAGTATTTACTATAATCATCAAGAAAGTGAATTAGTAATGATGACCAGTATAAGAAGTGATTGGTGCAGGACCCTAAATGTCTGTATGAATAAGCTCAAATAAGGATGTGCTTTTATGAAAGGTAGGTGGAAAAGAATTATTTATTATTTTTCCTTCTTGACAAGCAAGACAAATATGACCAATATGATCATTATTCAGAGAACAAGAAGTACTTAATGCACTACGAATAGGGAAAAAGACGAGTGACCAAGGCGTTGATGCCATAGGACACTAGATCCAGACACAGAGAGATGAGCTTCAGGACGTTCGATGCGCCTGCCTCTCGGGTGGAAACAGTAAAGTCCATCCTTAACTGGGCCACGCATAAGCTCCTGATGAGTATGACGATCCTTCACAATGAAACAATCTAGGTGAAGCTCAAAGAAGCAGGTATTATCTTTGGCAAATTTAGATATAGAAATGAGATTTTTGGAAATATTAGGTGCATAAAGAATATGTTTCAAATGCAAAGGTCGTAAAGGAAGTTTAATAGTAGAAGAACCAGAGGCTAAAACTGGAAGAGATTTACCATCACCCACATGGAGATGATCTGAACTTAAATTGGCATCACGAACACTAAGATTAGAGAAATCTGAAGTCACATGATGTGTAGCTCCTGAGTCCATATACCAGTTTGGATCAAAAAGTGTTGGAGAGGAGCCGTAGGTCAGATGAGCCTGAGCCCCAGAAAATTGATTAAACTGATAGAATGGCGCGGTGTGGCCAGCGCGATTGCAAGTCTGACATATAGCAGATGGACCGGGCCTGAAGTGTTGCCTTGATCCAAAATGTTGATTTAGCCCAAGAGGAGATGGGCCACGGGCTGAAGAAGGAAGTAAGTTGGGCCGGCCAAAATTAGGCCCAGCATTAGTCGGCCCAGCATGTTGTAAGTTATTGGGCCCAAGATTAGTCGGGCCAGCATGTGGTAAGCTACCCGAGTAAGCCTGACCCGTGCTGTCATAACCCGACCCGAGTCGGTTATCTTCTCCACCCGACCCCCCTTGATTAGGGTTTCTTCTTCCTGTCCCTCGATCAGACACCCATGCCGAGCCTCCTCCTCTCCCGTTGCCTTTTCCTCCTTTTCCTTTGCCTTTGTTGCGACCGCTGTGGTTGCTTCGGCCATCAATGTAGTGAATCTCGACCGGAGGAGGACCAAGAATCCCCGAGAGAGGGGCGCTTTCGGACGGAGACGGAGCGCCATGGCTAGCTGCATATAGGCGTCGTTCTTCGTGCCCGATGAGCAGCGATTGAAGCTCGTCTGTGCTGATTATTAGCATGCGTTCGGATTGAGCTAGAACGATGGGTTCCCATTCCGGGCCGAGACCGGTATAAACTCGGCGGTTGATCTTGGCAGTGCTTTTGGGCTTCCCGATCTGAGCATATCTAAGAGCATGTTCCTTCACCGAATTGATGAATTTAGCCATCGATTTAGAGCCCTTCTTCAAATCACGCCATTGTTGATCGAGTAAATCCTCCTGTGCAGCTGTCTGATTCACAAAGGCACGTTCCAGAGAAATCCAGGCCTCGTGAGAGGTTTTAGCAGTGAGGATAGTCACCCCAATTGCCTCGGTGACGGCAAGCATAACACAGGTGAGAGCAAAATTGTCTCTCGATTCCCATTTTAGGAAGTCAGGATTAGAGAATTGAACATCATCAGTACCGACAATTGTCTTGCTAGGAGCAGTAGCCCGACCCTCAACATGGTCTAGCAAACCGTAGGTAGCTAGCAAAGGTTTCATAACACCTTTCCAGTATAAGTAATTCTGGCCATCAAGTTTGACGGGAATCGTCGAAATAGTAGACGGTGTTTTTATGATGAAAGATGAGGATGTAGAAGAAGTAAGAGAGGAAGATGAGGAAGAGTCGAGTGAGGATGTGGTGTCAGCCATAATCACTGAAAAAAAAAAGAAAAAAAAGAAAGAGCGGAAGCAGATGAGCTGATTGGAGTTATCCGTTTAAAGCTCTGATACCATAAAGAACAGTGTATTAGCTGAATCCTCACTTACTGTGTGAGGTGAATTCATTAAAATAAATAGTGATGTACAGAGTTCTAAGTATGTAAACTATCTATACATGACTAAAATACATAAACTATACATGGTAAGCAATAAATGAAAATATTCATGCTAATCTTCGCTATTAGTTTTCCTTATTTTACTCCCTAAAATCAAGGAAACATAATCCGTGTAGGAAATTACATGAGTTCTATGATTATCACCCTTTACTAAGCTAATCCGACCTGATTCGTTGGGGCTGATATTGGTGCTAGGTCGAACCAATTATTTTGATTTCATGAAATCTCGGACAGAGTCAAGCACTTTTATCCTTGTTTGAAACTGGGCGAGATATCTAAGTTTGCTCCCACCAATTCATTTAGGTTTAAACTATATATGTGTTTTTTGGAAATTCTCTAACATTTATTTACTAGTATTAGCTCCCTATAATCATGGCTATTTCACAACAACTTCCCCTTCCATGTTTTGCAACTAAATTCTTATGATTTATGTCCTTTCCTGTTTTGAGATCCTAACATATCCTTTATTTAGCAAGCGCTCTCATTGATTAGTCTTTGGAGGTTAAATCACAGGTTAAAAAAAAACTATATTAGACACAACATACTCATTGAGACCACATTCTATACTAGTGGCAACGAACAGTAAAAAAAGATACTCATTCTAGCAAAGAAAACCTAAACATATATAAATCAAAGCTAACCCAATCTTACCAGTTGCATTCTTCATTGTCCAATTTTTTTTTTTGGGCCAACGCAATGTGATAACAAAGCATTTTGGGACAATAATTTCGATTTATGCACATCATAGAAAATTCTCAAAACAGAAAAGTACTTGATCACATTGTACATTTATTGGCTCTTGGTTAAAATGAGCGTCTTTTCCCGATGATTCATCTGTGTCCAAATCCTACCCATTGCATTGTTCAATATTTTGTTGTTTTAACATAATATAACGTGATAACATAGTATTCTAATAGAATTGTTTCGATCTTTTCTCATCATAAAGACTCATAAGTACAAATCTTGATCCCAACATATATGAACTGCCTTTGGGATAAAATCTTTTTTCCATCCCGCCTAGATGATTTTCCCATTTTGCCCCTATCTCTTTTGTCCATCTCCAAAACACACCAATATGGGCAAAATGGTTATTTAAATTATTGCTTATGATTAAGGTTTAGCGATTAGGGTTTGCTTATTGCGACTAAGGTCAAGTTAGGGTTTCATAAGGCTAAGGAGGCCACGGCCAGATCTCTGGGCGGCTGATGGAGGTGGCTAAATGTGAGGCTAGTGTTTACCAAACATGCATATATGCACATATGCATATACATATACATATGCACAAGCATGGTTACGTAACATAAATGCACATTATATGCTATAGTTGTGGCTGAAGCATTTTTATATTAAATGCATATTATATGTTGTGGCTGGATCTTTACCTATATGAAAAAAAAATGAAAAAATGAAAAGCAGAGAGAGATATGTGTAGAAAGGGGCCAGGTGGCCTCCACCCCTTTCCTCAGCAAATTCCACCGCCATTGACCATCACTTTCTCCCTTCATTTTGTTTCCTTGTTGCCTTATATATTTGTTACAATGCTGTCTAAGGGAAAACGAAAAATGAACCAGAAGAGGGAGAGAGAGAGAGAGAGAAGTGAGCTGAATTGAGAAAATCCTTGGAGAAGAAGAAGAGGAAGAAGACTAAGTTTGGAGTATTGATTAGTAAGTTGATTGTCTATGCTTTAAACATTCATATTCACTATGTTATACATAGTTTGTGACTCTTCTTGCATCCATCTTAGCTGATCAAGTTTCAAAAGGTTAGTTTACGGTAATTTAGTTAGTTTTCCTAGCTGAAGTAAATCGAGTTAGATATATTCGGAGTTAAGTCTTATTTTGTGTCGGGATGAGTTGGTCATCCATACGAGCTGAATAAACCAGTCGTGAATAGGTTTCAGGTCTAAGTAAGTATCAATAGTGGGCGAATTGCCTTTGTATTCTTTGTTGATGATTAAGTCTTTAATTGGTTTCTTCTACTCGGTCAATTCTTGTGGGAAATTAGCTGACTCTAGGCCTGAGGAAATTCAACCTTTGTTGTTTATGATTCCTCTATCGTTAGCCATACTTAAGACTGGCGTTGAGCTCGAATCCAGTTAGTCATTGATGTGTTGAGCGTTTATGCGGGTAGGCATATGAGAGCTACTGATTGGTGTTGGGTGATTGTTAATTTCTCTTGGCGTGATAATTGAGTTTGACATGCTGGGAGTTACGTATAGAGATCATAGGGAGATTGGATGTTGTTTTGATTATGAAGTGAAGAATTAAACTTGTTTTCTAACCGTCCATTGCACTAGTTGGGCTAATAAATAGTCGGGGTCACTTGAAGTGTTATTTCTATATTTTGTTATGCTTTCCCCAAGTGCCTTCAATGTGTTATCTAAAATGGACAGCCTATATGTATATATGAGGCGAGTAGATGTGATTTGAGTAATGCATGTCTATACCAACTGTATTGTGTCCCATTAAGAGAGTTAGGTAGAAATCGAAAGAGATAGGGAAGGAGCATTGTTAATTATAAACGTCTTACATTATAACTATATCGATGAAGTAACATGGTGGTTAAATTGATGCATATTTTTACTCTTATTTAGTATATTATCTAACTTTTGTGCTTGAACTGAATAGGGGCTGGAGAGACTGAGACTATATCTCTGGAAGGCTCGACTCATTAAGTTGTTGTGTGTGTGTGTGTGTGTGTGTGTGTGTGTGTGTGTGTGTGTGTGTGTGTGGTTATAGAGGTGATGGTGGCTGAATGATTGTGGAACATAGTTGATGTGTATGCTGAGTATGCTTGTGATTGTTGGACTATAGCCATGGGACCGCTGAACTCGGTAAATTATAAAAGGGGCCTGATCGGCCACCGAACCCGATGGAATATAAATAGGGGCCTGATCGGCCGCTAAACCTGGCGGAATATAAACAGGGGCCTGATCGGCCGCTGGACTCGGCGGAATATAAACAGGGGCCTGATCGGCCGCTGGACCCGACGGAATATAAGTAAGGGCATGATCGGTCGTTAGACCGGCAGAACATAAATGAAGGTCAACTTTTACAGCCAGAGGTTAATAGGCGGCCCCCGCATATGAGATATGATATGTGAATGAACATATAATTTCTTTAAGATATGCGGGGTCACGGTACCGTCAAAACTTGTCGCAAGGCAATGCGACCCCATGGTTATATTATTGTTGTTTGGACTTGGTTGCCATATGAGTTGTATGAAAAGATGATCTTGGTATTGGATTCGATATCATGGTGGAATATGTATATATGATTGATTGTCGTGAATTGTAATGTCAACATATTAGTTCATTTTACTTTGGAATATAGTACTCACTGAGATGCAGCTTACCCCTTGCATATATTTTTCCAGATGAGCTAGAAGCTAGAATAGCCACACAAGAGGACTTTTGGAAAACGGGGATCAGCGCAAAGGATTTTACCAAATAGGCCCACTCATAGAATAGGTAGGAAGTTCTTGTAAAATGTTATAGTTATGTTACGACCTGAAACTTTCGTTTAGTTGTGTTGCAGGATGGTTGCAACTGAGTACTCTCTTGAGAGTTTTATGCATATATCAGAATTAGTTAGGTGGTTATATGTTTATATAGAGCTTGCTGGGTTGGTTTAATGTGTTGGGAGTTATGGAAACAGATTATACATATATGAGTTGCGTATATGACAATGGATGTTAAGGAATAGAGGGGAAACTCTGCTAAAAGTTTCAGGTCGTGTCATTTTTGGTATCAAAGCCTAGGTTATAGGATTCTGTAGACTTAGTGTGCCTGATCCCTGTTCTTTTTTATTATTTACGGCCCCAAGACGGGATATATCTCATAATTGTGTTTGTTAAATGCTTGATTAACTTGTGTATTTCTTACAAAAATAGCAATGGGACCCAAACGTGAGAGGCGGGGTCGATGTAGGTACCGCGCAGCCGAGAATTTAGCTGATCAGGACATACTTGAGCCAATGACAGAAGATCAAGTGTATCAAGCTCCTCAAGAGGCTGCTGAGACTCCCAGGGATCAAGATCCGTCAATCCACCAAACATTAGCAGCGATGACTCGTCTAGTTGAGTAGCAAGCACAGCTAATGGAGCAACAAACGGCTTTCTTCCAGAGGCAAGCAGCACAGCCGAGTGCATCCACATCTCACATGGAGCAACAATTGACGCCGTATGAAAGGTTTAGGAAACATGGCCCATCTAATTTTTCGGGAAGTGCTGATCCTATAGAAGCGGAGAATTGGATAGCTGGAATGGAAAGAATTTTTTTAATCATGGAGGTTTCAGACACCCAACGTGTGGCACTTGCGACATTTATGCTAGAAGGGGATGCTCAGTACTGGTGGGAGGCTACTCAGAGACGATTGGACCCAAACTCCTCACACGTTATCACTTGGGCTGAGTTTACGCAAGCATTTTATAACAAGTACTTTCCAGCCTCGTTTCGGCGCACCAAGAAGCGGGAATTTCTAAATTTGAAGTAAAGAGAGCTCAGCATAGCTGAATATGAAGTAAAATTCACCAAGTTGTCACATTTTGCCCCTACATTAGTAAGTGGTGAAACTTCCAAATGCAGTAGGTTCTTGAATGGATTGAACCTCAATATTAGGTCGCGTGTTTCCGTTCTGGAGATCCCATTATTTTCAGACCTGTATAATAAAGCCATCATTGCTGAGGAGGACTTACGAGAGGAAGTTCTTTAGAGGGAACAAAGTAGAACTCGGCCTAGTAGCTCAATTGTAGAGGGTTCCTCCCGACCCCCAAAAAGAGGCGGGTTCACGCAGGGCTTCAATAGAGGGAAATCAACTTATCAGCAGTTTCCGTAATGGTCTCATGAAGATAAGGGCATGAGAAGTCAAAAGTTATGGTGGAACTAACCTTCCGAGACGTCAAAATTGTCATAATTGTGGTCGATTTCATTCCGGTATTTGTCAAGTGCAGTCTGGGAGTTGCTTTCATTGTGGACGTCGTGATCACTTGAGAAACAATTGTCCACAATTAAGGAGTGAAGGGGTTACTTGTTTTAGATGTGGCATGAAGGGACATGTACAAAGGAACTGTAGGCAGCCTATAGTATCGGCATCTAGTAGTGCTAGTGTGGGCAACATGCCATCGATGATGAGAGGCCGTTGGCAGATGAGCAGTAATAAGAGTGTTCAAAGGCGAGGGGGTGGATTGATGGTGAGCTCAGCAGGCCAGGCTAATAGACCAATGACGCAGGGTAGAGTATTCACCTTAACGAAGCAGGATGCTGATGCCACTCCTACTGTAGTGACGGGTACGTTAAATCTCTTTAATAAACCTGCTCGTGTACTTATAGACCCAGGTTCCACTCATTCATATATCTCATTGTCATATGCCATGCATTCTAATAGACCACGAGAGTTATTAGATAGTCGTACGTCCATAGCTATACCGACCGGGGAGAGTGTAGTGGTTGGGAAGTGTATCGCAATTGTAGGCTATAGTTAGGGGATAAGGAAATGTTAATAGATTTAATACCCTTAAGTATTTGGGATTTTAATGTTATCCTCGGGATGGATTGGCTTGCTTCTCACCATGCTTCAGTGGAGTGTTACAAGAAAGAGTTTGTCTTTAGAATACCGAATGAGCCTGAATTTAAGTTTCATGGAGATCAGTTGGGTGTCCCATTCAATTTTATATCATTCCTCAAGGCAACGAAACTTTTGAAAAGGGGGTGTGAAGGATATTTAGCACATGTAGTTGCTACCAAGGTCGACTCACCAAAACTTAGTGAAATTCCAGTGGTCTGCCAGTTTCCAGATGTTTTTCCTGATGACTTACCTAGCCTTCCTCCTGATAGAGAGATTGAGTTTACTATAGAGTTAGAGCCCGGTACTGCCCCCATTTCTCGTGCCCCGTATCGTATGGCCCCGTCGGAGCTCAAGGAATTGAAAGTTCAGCTACAAGAATTATTAGAAAAGGGATTTATTAGGCCTAGTGTGTCTCCTTGGGGTGCTCCAGTTTTGTTTGTGAAGAAGAATGATGGCTCGCTCAGATTGTGTATAAATTATCGACAGTTGAATCGGGTCACAGTGCGCAATAAATATCCTTTACCCAGGATAGATGACTTGTTTGATCAACTTCGCGGTGCTACTGTCTTTTCGAAGATCGATCTTAGATCGAGATATCACCAGTTGAAGATCAAGGACTCCGATGTGTCCAAGACTGCGTTTCGCACTCGATATGTGTGCGCACCCGAATTTCATCTCGTCGGGGCACGCATGCGCGCGCCTAAGCAAACGCGGCTTGGGAGTGTCCACCTTCCCGGGGACGCGCGACGGACGCACGTGAGAAGGAGTCGCCACTTGCCATTTTACGACCCGAGGGTCGAGGGCCGGCAAGTTACCCGGGTCTAGGGGTACGGGGTACACCTAAATGCTAAGGCAATGGTCGTACGGAACCGAAAATTCCGAATTCGGGGGTTCTATTACGTGCGGGCCTGTATCCCGCACGCCCTCTCGGTACTCTAGTTTGCTAGGCTTGCCATTTTGTTTATTTACCGCGTGATTTAGAGTTGCGCTCGACTCGCCCGTTTTGACACCGTAAATTCGATGAATTGATCAAGTTGGACCAAGAGTCCGAAAGATGAGTAGGATTGTGCATCGAGGAGTCGGTTCACTATCTTAGCGTTACAGTTCATCGAACCGTGATGGTTGATTCCCTGCGTGAACTGAAACCACGAGTATCCAAGCTTACTCACCCTTTGGTGGCGATAGACCAACTTAACCGATCCAGCACTCGGACCTCTCGCTCACCGATCGGGGATCCTTACAAGGAGATGAATGAACATACAAATAGAATCCTCACAATGTTCTCTCGAACAATTACAAAGTATAACCGAATAAGTAAATGGATCCCGATCGGTTTGCATTGGGCCACTATTCCGCTCCTGCTCACCGTGTATTTTGAATAACCGATAAATAAATTAAGGCAACGCGGGCTCAAAGAGCCGGGGGTCGGGTCCGATCGAACCGTCGGTTTGCAGAAAAACGACTTGTTTCCACTGTAACCGTTGGATCGATCGAGCTCCCGGGTGATATCTAAACACGTTTCACGCGCTCAATCCAAATCCACCTTCCACATAGGCCGTATTCGGAGTGTGACGGTGAATCGAGGCTAGATCCCATTCCGCACTCGGGTTGCACGCGCTCGGTGAGTTAAGAGGCGTTGGACCTCGTGTTCGGTGATTTGGGGCGTTGGACCCCATGCAACACGTGACTTATGGGTTCGGGCCCGAACCGCAATAAATCATCAAAAGCAAGAATAAAACGGAAGAAAACTGATGTAACTGACACGATACAGAAAGCAACTGACAATTGTCGGTGAATACAGACAAGTGGTGTATTAAGTCGAATGTACGTGATTTAATCAGTTATTACTCGTGGTTGATTGGCAAACAATGCATCTAACCTAGGCAAACATAGAGGGCGGGCTAGGATAAGGTTCTAAGCCGATTACATGTGTGTGTTTGTTTTATGACTCTTATTCAGTTAAGTGTCACTGCGGTTTCACTGAATTAGCCAAACTCGTGTTTTGACTCTAGATTGGAATCTAATATTCCACTATCCATTATCTAATGTTTATTTAAGTCAAGTACATGATTAATCCGGTTCTTCGTCTTTTTCAACTGAAATAAAAAGGTTCACCACCGAATCTACGATAGGAAGATAGAAACACCGAAAGTGAACGGAATGGGCCGTACGAATGAAACTCGCACCCGAACGGGCCGTCCCTTTCCATCCATAGATCGAGGTGTTTCCGACTCCCTAAAGCCTAGGATATCGATGAATCACGGAATGACGACTATGCCCTTGAGTGGTAAAACATGTGATGTTCATATATAAATTAAAGATCGTGTGACACGAAGAGGTCTAAAGAGGACTCGCGCATCTCGACTCGAGCCGCCTCAAATTGGGCCCGGACTCGAGTCATAGTACGCGAGTACTTGCTAGACACAATTCTATTCGTGTTACACGTCTCGATGTTTTGAAATTATGAGCTTTTAAGGAAAAGGGCATTTCCGCCGTTTCATGAACCATCGATACGTTTACGAATTAATATTCAATTTGTCCAATTATTTAATCCAAGTGATTTAATTAACCGAATGATACGTCTCGTTTCTCCCATTTGTGAAATTATTCGGTGGTAGTGATCTTATATCGAGGAATTGTGAACTTGACGGATAATCTTCCAAAACTAACTCTCCTAGGAGACGGCTAGCACATGATCGACGATAGAAACACAAAATATGGGTACACTCAATTCCAAGGGACGATTCCGAAACAACGAAAGAGACCGTCCTAAGCCCGGGATGGGTCAAAGAGCACTCGGCCCCTCCTCCAAAGGTTGAGCCGAGAGCTCTCCATGACCCGACTTGGGTTATGGAGGGCCTCCTAGATCGATTCGGATCGTATCTTGCATGCTTAATACGTCAAGCACGATAGTAGCGCACGTTTTAACCAAATCGATGCCGCCATGATCATAATTACGCAAACGGGCATACAAACATGCACAAACAAAATATTTAAAGGAATCAATAAAACGGCATCGACTCATACAACGACGAAATGGAAAATACGGGAACCGACTTATTTCGAGGCGAAAGAGGATTCCTTGGACCCGTGTGGTCCAAAGAAACTCTCGGCCACCTCCCATGAGGAATGGCCGTGACTTTCCGTGGCTCACGCGGGTCAAGGCGACCTCTTCAACCCCGATTTAAGTTCTTTCCCGTCATGATGCATGTGTTCATTCGACGTATAGCATGATAAACGACGTACATTTACATGGGAGTAGGTAAGAACGTAAACTTGCATGCATTTCAACTTGTTAAACGCCTTAACACCTCATATCAAAAGAATATCGGAGATCCTAACTTCTCTAAGTTGTAGAGGAGTGTTACCTAGCCTCGGAACACGAGGAAAGAGTCGGAGAAGTGGCAAAGGGAGTCGGGAGACTCGGCTGGAACGAACAGACCCGAATCGGAGCAGTCGGGTCGACTGGCAGACCCGACTGGCAGTCTGGCTTGTCGGGGCCGTATTTGTTGATCGGGATGGAATTTTCGCGCGGGGCCAGTTGCGTTGGATTCCCAAAAGACAAAGGATCGCGCCTGTGGTGGTTTCGGGAGGAGAGCATGCGTAGATTTTCTGGAAATCAAAAACAAAGTCGGGTCAGTAAAAAAGGACAGACCCAGTCGGGTCAAAACAGACCCGACTGGTACCCAATGAAGAAACGGCTCCACAGGAGGCTCCCGGTGGTCTTTTGATGCAAGGTCGGTGGCATTGGACTCCTAACTGGCTGAGGATCACGGTGATAGGTGGTTCGTAGCGAGATTCAACCCGAGCTGACCTGTACGTTCCTGCAAAGTTCGGGTTAGAAAAGACGACCTGAGGAGCAGACCCGACTGGCACCCGATGAAGAAACGACTCTACGGGAGGCTCCCGGTGGTCTTTTGGTGCAAGGTCGGTGGCATTGGACTCCTAACTGACTGAGGATCATGCCTACAGTGGTTTCATGAAGATTAGACATGTCGATTTTCCTGAGAGATGCAAAGAAAACCGGTAAAAACTGGAAAAAATCTGTGAAGGGAGAAATGAGAGAAATGGCGGTGGTGTGCGGTTGAGCGGCTCTCGGCACGCGACCACCTTGTCACGGGGGAGAGTGAGGGTCATGAGGAACCCCTAGGAAATGATGGCACGACTCGCCATAGTCGTGAGGTAGTGGAAATGTCGGGGAAGCCCGGGAAGCCGTGAAACACCTACGGAACCCGTTTCTGGACAGAGCTGGTTCGGGCTGCTGGGAGCTTCAAATCGCAAAACTAACACCGGAAATGGACTCGGGAGGTCGAAAACATGTGGGATATGAAGTTTGGTTGAGTTTGGTTCGGGTTGAGTGGCGGTCGCCGGAAAACGGTTGAGTTTTCCGGCAATTTTGCCTTGGTTTCGGGCTGAGGGAAAGCTGGACGAATTGTTGGAGTTTGAGAGGAATTTGAGAGAGTTTTTGAGTGAGAAAGCTAGAGAGAGAGTGCAAGAGGAGTTGTGTTTAAGTTAATGACCAAATGGACTTATAAATGCAAGCTTAATGACAAGATTGAGTGAAGTTAAATGCAATTAAATGGTGCTTAGGGCATCCGAATTTCTTAAGAGGGATTAGGGAGGGGAAGTTGTCTTGAAAAGGTTGATGGGAGTTGATGGATGGAAGAGTGGAGTTGATGGGTGTAAGAGTGGAGTTGATGGGTGTAAGAGATATTTGAAATGTGTGGTGGAGAGAGCTTCTTGAAGGATTGAGCCACCGAATTTGGGTTTTAGCCGCGGCTTGGAGTTTGAGCCGTGGCTTGGGGTTGAGCCATGGCTTGGAGGCTTGGCTTGGCTGAGCTGTGGACCCCATTCGACTAAGAGAAAAGCCGGGAAAAGTTCGAGAATTGATTGAACGCGCGTCCGATCTCCGATGTCCAATTAATTTATGGATTTGGAATGCTTGAATGACGAAGATTTGAATGAGCCTAATATCGCCATGCGTCGTGTGGACGAACGTTCGGGCGACTCGGCGCCTCGAGAGTCGGTTTTGCCCTGTTTGGACGTTCGGAGCGGAGTTTAGCGTCCCCCGGTCCCCGATTGCTCTTTGTGCATCCTAACATTCGTTTCGGTGACCCTTTCACCCCGTAGGGATCGTCGGCTCGTCGTCCCCGGCCGAGGACCGTCAGCCCGGGGAGGCCTAGGGACTTGGGACCGGGATTTTCTCAGTGTTCCCTGAATGTCTTGAGGCGCTCGGGGATCGTCGTGGGGTGCTCGAAGATCGTTGTGATCTCTGTTTTCCGTGGAAATGCCCCGAAGGTTCGCCGGGAGACGTTCGTGCCCACTGAAATATAGCTCGGGAGACCGAGTCGAGTTCCGGAAGGTTGTCTGAAGCTTGTTCCCCGGCCCAGGTGGTCCTTGGATGCCTGTAAGCCCATTTTGAGGGGCCGTTTGCTTGTCAGGGGGGCGAACCCCGGGAGCTCTGTCAGAAAAGGCGTCCGTGGGGGATTGGGGTGTCCCAGCTTAAGCAGGACGCCCCGGAAATGCGCCCGGACGTGTCATTGGTCACTTTGGCACTGAGAGGAATTTTTGGAGTCCCATATTGGGCACCTTTCGGTGTTTCGGTGACTCGGTGATGAATAGTGCCACAGTGTGAGCTCCGTCGTTTCGGGGATTCCTTGTTCGTTCGTTCTCCCGATGGCTTTCCTCCGCTTTTCTTAGTGGACCGTGCTCTTCTCCTATTGCTCATGACCCCATGCTCGCCTATTTGTCTCTGATTGCCGGGTGTTGAATAGTGTCCCGGGCCTCGGTCGGAAATCCTCGTGTGGGAAGCCGGTGGGCCAAAATGGGGTGCTGACAGCTTGCCCCTCTTTGGTTGCATGCTCGGTTAGAGGATGTAGCCAAAGATCATGAGAGGCACCCTTTTTGGTCCCGGCGACCGCTTCTGTCGTCGTTCTCCGTGGTAGCTTGCCCCTCCTGTCATGAGATAGTAGCATGATTGGGATTTGGAGGATATGAAGTAGTAGGTGAAGGGCCAAAGCCCGCAGAAAGCAGTAAAATGGACGAGTGGTCCGGAAAGCAGTAAATGTGGACGCGAAGTCCGGAAAGCAATAAAGTGGACGCGGAGTTCGGAAAGCAGTAACCGGACGCAAAGTCCGGGGACGCGAAGTCCTAAAAGCAATAAAGTGGACGCGAAGTCCGGAAAGTAGTAACCAGACGCAAAGTCCGGGGACGCGAAGTCCTGAAAGCAATAAAGTGGACGCAGAGTCCGGAAAGCAGTAACCGGACGCAAAGTCCGGGGACGTGAAGTCCTGAAAGCAATAGAGTGGACGCAGAGTCCGGAAAGCAGTAACCGGACGCAAAGTCCGGGGACGCGAAGTCCTGAAAGCAGTAAAGTGGACACGGAGTCCGGAAAGCAATAAAGTGGACGCGGAGTCCGGAAAGCAGTAACCGGACGCAAAGTCCGGGGACGCGAAGTCCTGAAAGCAGTAAAGTGGACGCGGAGTCCGGAAAGCAGTAACCGGACGCAAAGTCCGGGGACGCGAAGTCCTGAAAGCAGTAAAGTGGACGCGGAGTCTGGAAAGCAGTAACCGGACGCAAAGTCCGGGGACGCGAAGTCCTTATAGCAGTAAAGTGGACGCGAAGTCCGGAAAGCAATAAAGTGGACGCGGAGTCCGGAAAGCAGTAACCGGACGCAAAGTCCGGGGACGCGAAGTCCTGAAAGCAGTAAATGTGGACGCGAAGTCCGGAAAGCAGTAACTGGACGCAAAGTCCGAGGACGCGAAGTCCTGAAAGCAGTAAAGTGGACGCGGAGTCCGGAAAGCAGTAACCGGACGCAAAGTCCGGGGACGCGAAGTCCTGAAAGCAGTAAATGTGGACGCGGAGTCCGGAAAGCAGTAACCGGACGCAAAGTCCGGGGACGCGAAGTCCTGAAAGCAGGTAATGTGGACGCGAAGTCCGGAAAGCAGTAACCGGACGCAAAGTCCGGGGACGCGAAGTCCTGAAAGCAGTAAAGTGGACGCGGAGTCCGGAAAGCAGTAACCGGACGCAAAGTCCGGGGACGCGAAGTCCTGAAAGCAGTAAATGTGGACGCGAAGTCCGGAAAGCAATAAAGTGGACACGGAGTCCGGAAAGCAGTAACCGGAAGCAAAGTCCGGGGACGCGAAGTCCTGAAAGCAATAAAGTGGACGCGGAATCCGGAAAGCAGTAACCGGACGCAAAGTCCGGGGACGCGAAGTCCTGAAAGCAGTAAAGTGGACGCAGAGTCCGGAAAGCAGTAACCGGACGCAAAGTCCGGGGACGCGAAGTCCTGAAAGCAGTAAATGTGGACGCGAAATCCGGAAAGCAGTAACCGGACGCAAAGTCCGGGGACGCGAAGTCCTGAAAGCAGTAAAGTGGACGCGGAGTCCGGAAAGCAGTAACCGGACGCAAAGTCCGGGGACGCGAAGTCCTGAAAGCAGTAAATGTGGACGCGAAGTCCGGAAAGCAATAAAGTGGACACGGAGTCCGGAAAGTAGTAACCGAAAGCAAAGTCCGGGGACGCGAAGTCCTGAAAGCAATAAAGTGGACGTGGAATCCGGAAAGCAGTAACCGGACGCAAAGTCCGGGGACGCGAAGTCCTGAAAGAAGTAAAGTGGACGCAGAGTCCGGAAAGCAGTAACCGGACGCAAAGTCCGGGGACGCGAAGTCCTGAAAGCAATAAAGTGATGAAGGGACTTGGCCCTGCATGAAAGTGAAGACGGGACTCGGCCCTGCAGAAAAATGATGATGGGACTTGGCCCTGCATAAAGGTGAAGATGGTGGGACTTGGCCCTACATAAGAGTGGTGGTGTGGATCTGGCCCTGCATAAAAGCAAAGATGGGACTCGGCCCTACATAAAAGTAAAGATGGGGCTCGGCCCTGCAGAAGAGTAATGATGGGACTTGGCCCTGCATAAAAGTGAAGACGGTGGGACTTGGCCCTGCAGAATAGTGAGCGCCTACGTATCCCGTGAGATCGGGAATTAACGTCTGCCATGGTTCTAGCTGCTTGGCATCTGTGATCCTAACATCATTAGCAAGTCGTAGTGAGTCGTTAATGATGTACGGGTGTATCAATGCTTATGAAGATAACGTCATTGTGACACACGATGCTTCAGTTTTGGATTCCCTAGGTGACTCGTGAAGAACTTTGCTTAGGCAAGTACGATTGGATCTCGCCTTCAAAGGCCTCAATGCGAGGCCTTCAGGGACTTTTGTCGACCATGCATGGGCATATTAAGACGTTCTCAGTGACGCCCTAGCGACTCTATCGATTGTTCGACGCGCTTGTCGGCTTAGGACCCTTCTCGTCAGGGTAGCGCAAGGCAGCTGCGTTTGTGACCCACATGGGGAGTTCTGCGCAAATTTGACCAGGCCTCAGTCTAGTCTTCCCAACGTGTTATGACTAGGCTCCCGGAAAGGAATGTCTGGGATTTTGGCTTTGTGGTAGCCGATTGAAGGGTGGCTGTGACCCATTTTGGAGTTATGTAAATGACAATGAGAAAAGAGAAAGCTTAGAGAGCACGTTGCCCCAAGCTAAAAGGATACACGGGTTCACGCCTGCAGCGAAATGTACCCCCTTTTTGTCTTTCCGCGGTGTGGGCTGCGCCAAACTCCTCGGATGGCGTGCTCGGTTGTCCACTACGCCTGGGGAAGAATCCGCCTTGGAAAGTTGAGTTATGTTGAAGAGCCGATCGGGGATCGCGTTGGAGTAGACATCCTGGCCATTTCCCTTGGGGATCCCTAGCTCGCGCAGTGTGCGAGAGCCTCGGGTGACTGTTTTGTTTATCTCTCGTTTTGCTCTCCTTTTACTACGGTCACCCACCTCGGGGCCGCACCTCTCAACCTAAAGGGGATGAACTCTCCTTTTGCCACGACCGCCCGCCTTGGGATTTTCGGTCATGCCTCTCTTTTGCCCTAGCTTTTGCCTAGGTCGCCCCGAGGGGTTTTCGACCTAGCGGGCTCGATTCTTTTATCTCTCGAGTTTGCAAGGGCGAAGTGCTCGAATGATTCGACGTTCGAGTGCGTTACGCTCTGTCTCCGTCGAGGAGTTGCGACTGCTGCTTCCCTTTTTGTTGGGATTTGTTCATTTCTTTTGGATCGGGGGTGCCGGTGCTTTTGGTGAACCTCGGCATTGCCCCATTTTTTATTGGCGGGTTTTTCCCGCTTCTTTTCTCTCTCTCTTCATTGGCGGGTTTATCCCGTTTCTTTTCGCTCTGTTTTTTTTCTCGCAGCTGGGGTCTGTATTGTGCCCCTTGTACTTGTTTGAAACTCCTCGACTTTGCATCATCGATGCTGCTTTTGTTTGCTTCGCCCCATGGAGACTTAATGTACTTTGTTGTCCTAGCCCAATTTTGTGAGGGCTGGTTTTCTCAGAAGTCTGATGCTTGTGCACTCAAAAGCCGAACTTCGCGTCTTTTGTCCTTGCAAACTTTACAAGTCCTTTCCCCTATTGTCTAAAACGAAAACAAAATTGCCCCAGGAGCATGGGTGACCAAGGTTGCCTCCGCGTGAATGTTGGACGGGGATGCCCCGGTCTTTGTCATTTGTGTCGGGCGTCTTGTACAACCATCGTCCCCGATCGTGCTTGTGGTTCCAGCATCAGTTGTACGCCGGAAAGGTGTGCTCTCGAAGCCGATAGGCATGTTTGTTTGTCGATTGAGACGGTTGCGCTAAAGGCATGCAGCTCGTTCGGATGCTTCCGTCGTCGGCTTCATAGGGGGTACCTCCTTGTCGGGCCCTTCCCTACTAAAGTATAGGAAGAAAGACCCGATAGGAGTTCTCGGGGAGGTGTGAACCCGCGCATCGCTCTTCGCCCGCGACTGGCGTGTCCCTGTGAAGGATGACAAAGAGGATGATGCATTAGGCGATTATGCGGTGGAA
Source organism: Punica granatum (assembly GCF_007655135.1). Lineage (NCBI taxonomy): Eukaryota > Viridiplantae > Streptophyta > Magnoliopsida > Myrtales > Lythraceae > Punica > Punica granatum. The sequence continues at coordinate 25,235,783 of NC_045129.1, read as the reverse complement.
TGTGTGGTAAGAAATGTAAGGTGGACCCATGGGAGGTTCCCTCATCCAGCGCGCGACCCGTGGGTGCCGCGCGTGGGGGACACTCAATTCCGGGAGTCTAATCATCACCACCCTGGGGTGGTCAGACTGTGATCGTGAGCCGTATAGGCGTACTTTCCCCAATTGCTGGTTGGCATGCACAGCCGTCCTAGGGAAGGCTCGAGAAGCCGGACCCCAAGAGGACAGACGAATCGAACAATTCCGACAAAACCAATAAGGCGTCCTGAGAACTGTCCTAATGCCCCTTTCTTGTCCGGAGTCCGCTTGGGAATGTATTAAGATAAATGTAAAAAGAGAGTTTAGGGAAAAGTGCATGTTGCCCTAGTGGCTGGTTGATGGCCACAGTGGAGGGTGGGCAGGGATCATTCTCCGGTCGGAGATGTGACCGTGCTAGTGACTCTCGCGGCAGGTGGGCAGGGCCATGCTCTGTTCGTCAGAGCCGTTGCTTGTGATCTTTTGCGGTTGAAGGATTAGACTTGCTCCTCGGAGTATCGGTTGGATGAATTTGAATCCAAGTCGATTTTTGACTTTAGATGAGCCTGAAAGCAGTAGATGCGAGGTGTCAAAACCTGAAAGCAGTAAATATTGGGCCGGGGCCCGAAAGCAGTAAATGTAGGATCGAGGCCCGATGCGGGGCCGGAGCCCAAAAATGGGGCCGGAGCCCGCTGCAGGGCCGAAGCCCAAAAGTAAATGCAGGGCCAGAGGCCGATGTATGGTCAAAGCCTAATGCAGTAAATGCGGGGTCGAAGCCCGATGCAGGGTCGGAGCCCGATGCAGTAAATGCAGGGCCGGAGCCCGATGCAGGGTCGGAGCCCGATGCGGGGCCGAGCCCAATGCAATAAATGCGAGGCCGGAGCCCGATGTAGGGCTGGAGCCCGATGCGGGGCCGAAGCCCGATGCAGTAAATGCGGGGCCGGAGCCCGATGCAGGGCCGGAGCCCGATGCGGGGCCGAGGCCCGATGCAATAAATGCGGGGCCGGAGCCCGATGCAGGGCCGGAGCCCGATGCGAGGTCGAGGCTCGATGCAGTAAATGCGGGGCCGGAGCCCGATGCGGGGCCGAAGCCCGATGCGAGGCCGAGGCCCGATGCAGTAAATGCGGGGCCGGAGCCCGATGCGGGGCCGAAGCCCGATGCAGTAAATGCGAGGCCGGAGCCCGATGCAGGGCCCGAGCCCGATGCGGGGCCGAAGCCCGATGCAATAAATGCGGGGCCGGAGCCCGATGCAGGGCCGGAGCCCGATGCGGGGCCGAAGCCCGATGCAGTAAATGCAGGGTTGATAGGAAAGTGCAAGAAATGCGAAAGCAAAGGTCAATGCTGAGGAATAGCGTGAGGCGCTGCAATGTGGTGACGCTGATTTGCTTGCGGTCTTGCTTTGTGGAGCAGGGATGAGGACTTAGTGTTGAAATCCCAAGGAGCTGGATGGATGTAAGACGTTTGTTGTCTCAATTGTGGTCGATCAGTATTCATGCTGTCTTCTTGTGTAGAATTTTCTACAATGGGAAAGAAAACAATGAAGGAGCAAACTATATTCGCGATTTCAGCGTAAGGGCTTAGGGGATTGAACTAGCCTGGTAGGCGTCGTGCGAGCGCGCTGAGGGACATGCACAAGGTGTGTCGAGGATGCGTGCATGGGCAAGGTAGGGGTGTGCTAGCACGACGCGGAAAGGGCACACTGTTGTGCTGGTGGAAGCACTTGTAGCATCGAGGGACGTGTGCTCAACCATGCAATGACGTAATCGATTGCGCGGGATTAATGGGGAGTTAGTGTTGCTTAGATGGTTGGCCCTTGAGCTACTGATCGTCTCGCCGTGGAGGAAGGGTGAGGACCACGAGAGATCCACCTGCAAAGGCGGCCACAACTTTGTCTACCGTGTGGTAGTGTTAATTCTCATGTAAAATAGTAAATAAATAGGATGCGTGCAATGCGTGAGTTTTCAAAAGCTAATGTTGTCGTTCACATTGACTCGAAAGGTTCAAAGTACAATGCAAATTTTGTAAAATAGAGCCTTAAGCTGATTTGCCACCACACTCGGGGTTTGAGCGAGCGCCGCCTTGGAAAGCACCGGGTCTAGGCGAGGGCCTTGCGGAGATATCTATCCTAGAGTGCATGTGTGGGTCTTCATGAGGCCCTTTCCTAGACCTCTCCAGGGCGGCGTTCGCTCAAGCGAGCTCCTGACCGCATCTCTGCATCTTGGCACGAGTTTGGGAGAGCTCCCTCTGAGGTGGTTGGCCGGCGAGTTCTTTGTTTCTCAGCGACCTCTCGGTGATCGAACCTAGTGTTGATGAGGTCGATCATGCTGTCCCAGAGTATACGCCATCTGCATTTCGTGGCGGGTCGGTGAGGTTCTTGTGTTCTGGTGGACTCTGCCGAGGCGCAGGCAGGAGGCCGAGCAAGGCGTCCCTTACCAAGATGACAGGAAAATCCGCCTAGGACTCGTCAACATGAATGACGTCCTATTTTTTGAAAATTGCATGATGCATGTGTGCGAAGAGAGTAAATGCCCACGGCTTAATAGAAATTACATGTACATCGCTCTTGAAATGGAAAAGACTCAAGTGGCACGCAGGCCGACTCGATGGACTGTTGTCGGCGTCGGGTTGAAGGCTTGCATGGAGGCATAGCACGATGCATGGTTCGATGCTACAAGGACCGTGCTATCTATGGATGGGGGCTCCTGACTCAAGGGTGTGAATTCCTTGAAATCGAGCGAGGATCTTTGGGGGCCGGTTCGGTGGCATAGCCGACTCGATCCGTTCCCTTACTCGGAACCTCTGACTAACCTAGCTTCCTATTTTGGCGCCCGTGGGATTTCGGACAAGGCACCTAAAGCTAGCATGATATGCAATACATGCGTGAAATAAATGTGCGTAAGTAGATAAGCCGTAAACGACGGAAAGCAGTAAATAAACAAGCAAGCAAGCGAACGGGATTGAGCCCGAACCCTCTAGATGTCCCTAGTGGAGTCGCCAAGCTGTGCGCACCCGAATTTCATCTCGTCGGGGCACGCATGCGCGCGCCTAAGCAAACGCGGCTTGGGAGTGTCCACCTTCCCAGGGACGCGCGACGGACGCACGTGAGAAGGAGTCGCCACTTGCCATTTTACGACCCGAGGGTCGAGGGCCGGCAAGTTACCCGGGTCTAGGGGTACGGGGTACACCTAAATGCTAAGGCAATGGTCGTACGGAACCGAAAATTCCGAATTCGGGGGTTCTATTACGTGCGGGCCTGTATCCCGCACGCCCTTTCGGTACTCTAGTTTGCTAGGCTTGCCATTTTGTTTATTTACCGCGTGATTTAGAGTTGCGCTCGACTCGCCCGTTTTGACACCGTAAATTCGATGAATTGATCAAGTTGGACCAAGAGTCCGAAAGATGAGTAGGCTTGTGCATCGAGGAGTCGGTTCACTATCTTAGCGTTACAGTTCATCGAACCGTGATGGTTGATTCCCTGCGTGAACCGAAACCACGAGTATCCAAGCTTACTCACCCTTTGGTGGCGATAGACCAACTTAACCGATCCAGCACTCGGACCTCTCGCTCACCGATCGGGGATCCTTACAAGGAGATGAATGAACATACAAATAGAATCCTCACAATGTTCTCTCGAACAATTACAAAGTATAACCGAATAAGTAAATGGATCCCGATCGGTTTGCATTGGGCCACTATTCCGCTCCTGCTCACCGTGTATTTTGAATAACCGATAAATAAATTAAGGCAACACGGGCTCAAAGAGCCGGGGGTCGGGTCCGATCGAACCGTCGGTTTGCAGAAAAACGACTTGTTTCCACTGTAACCGTTGGATCGATCGAGCTCCCGGGTGATATCTAAACGCGTTTCACGCGCTCAATCCAAATCCGCCTTCCACATAGGCCGTATTCGGAGTGTGACGGTGAATCGAGGCTAGATCCCATTCCGCACTCGGGTTGCACGCGCTCGGTGAGTTAAGAGGCGTTGGACCTCGTGTTCGGTGATTTGGGGCGTTGGACCCCATGCAACACGTGACTTATGGGTTCGGGCCCGAACCGCAATAAATCATCAAAAGCAAGAATAAAACGGAAGAAAACTGATGTAACTGACACGATACAGAAAGCAACTGACAATTGTCGGTGAATACAGACAAGTGGTGTATTAAGTCGAATGTACGTGATTTAATCAGTTATTACCCGTGGTTGATTGGCAAACAATGCATCTAACCTAGGCAAACATAGAGGGCGGGCTAGGATAAGGTTCTAAGCCGATTACATGTGTGTGTTTGTTTTATGACTCTTATTCAGTTAAGTGTCACTGCGGTTTCACTGAATTAGCCAAACTCGTGTTTTGACTCTAGATTGGAATCTAATATTCCACTATCCATTATCTAATGTTTATTTAAGTCAAGTACATGATTAATCCGGTTCTTCGTCTTTTTCAACTGAAATAAAAAGGTTCACCACCGAATCTACGATAGGAAGATAGAAACACCGAAAGTGAACGGAATGGGCCGTACGAATGAAACTCGCACCCGAACGGGCCGTCCCTTTCCATCCATAGATCGAGGTGTTTCCGACTCCCTAAAGCCTAGGATATCGATGAATCACGGAATGACGACTATGCCCTTGAGTGGTAAAACATGTGATGTTCATATATAAATTAAAGATCGTGTGACACGAAGAGGTCTAAAGAGGACTCGCGCATCTCGACTCGAACCGCCTCAAATTGGGCCCGGACACGAGTCATAGTACGCGAGTACTTGCTAGACACAATTCTATTCGTGTTACACGTCTCGATGTTTTGAAATTATGAGCTTTTAAGGAAAAGGGCATTTCCGCCGTTTCATGAACCATCGATACGTTTACGAATTAATATTCAATTTGTCCAATTATTTAATCCAAGTGATTTAATTAACCGAATGATACGTCTCGTTTCTCCCATTTGTGAAATTATTCGGTGGTAGTGATCTTATATCGAGGAATTGTGGACTTGACGGATAATCTTCCAAAACTAACTCTCCTAGGAGACGGCTAGCACATGATCGACGATAGAAACACAAAATATGGGTACACTCAATTCCAAGGGACGATTCCGAAACAACGAAAGAGACCGTCCTAAGCCCGGGATGGGTCAAAGAGCACTCGGCCCCTCCTCCAAAGGTTGAGCCGAGAGCTCTCCATGACCCGACTTGGGTTATGGAGGGCCTCCTAGATCGATTCGGATCGTATCTTGCATGCTTAATACGTCAAGCACGATAGTAGCGCACGTTTTAACCAAATCGATGCCGCCATGATCATAATTACGCAAACGGGCATACAAACATGCACAAACAAAATATTTAAAGGAATCAATAAAACGGCATCGACTCATACAACGACGAAATGGAAAATACGGGAACCGACTTATTTCGAGGCGAAAGAGGATTCCTTGGACCCGTGTGGTCCAAAGAAACTCTCGGCCACCTCCCATGAGGAATGGCCGTGACTTTCCGTGGCTCACGCGGGTCAAGGCGACCTCTTCAACCCCGATTTAAGTTCTTTCCCGTCATGATGCATGTGTTCATACGACGTATAGCATGATAAACGACGTACATTTACATGGGAGTAGGTAAGAACGTAAACTTGCATGCATTTCAACTTGTTAAACGCCTTAACACCTCATATCAAAAGAATATCGGAGATCCTAACTTCTCTAAGTTGTAGAGGAGTGTTACCTAGCCTCGGAACACGAGGAAAGAGTCGGAGAAGTGGCAAAGGGAGTCGGGAGACTCGGCTGGAACGAACAGACCCGAATCGGAGCAGTCGGGTCGACTGGCAGACCCGACTGGCAGTCTGGCTTGTCGGGGCCGTATTTGTTGATCGGGATGGAATTTTCGCGCGGGGCCAGTTGCGTTGGATTCCCAAAAGACAAAGGATCGCGCCTGTGGTGGTTTCGGGAGGAGAGCATGCGTAGATTTTCTGGAAATCAAAAACAAAGTCGGGTCAGTAAAAAAGGACAGACCCAGTCGGGTCAAAACAGACCCGACTGGTACCCAATGAAGAAACGGCTCCACAGGAGGCTCCCGGTGGTCTTTTGATGCAAGGTCGGTGGCATTGGACTCCTAACTGGCTGAGGATCACGGTGATAGGTGGTTCGTAGCGAGATTCAACCCGAGCTGACCTGTACGTTCCTGCAAAGTTCGGGTTAGAAAAGACGACCTGAGGAGCAGACCCGACTGGCACCCGATGAAGAAACGACTCTACGGGAGGCTCCCGGTGGTCTTTTGGTGCAAGGTCGGTGGCATTGGACTCCTAACTGACTGAGGATCATGCCTACAGTGGTTTCATGAAGATTAGACATGTCGATTTTCCTGAGAGATGCAAAGAAAACCGGTAAAAACTGGAAAAAATCTGTGAAGGGAGAAAGGAGAGAAATGGCGGTGGTGTGCGGTTGAGCGGCTCTCGGCACGCGACCACCTTGTCACGGGGGAGAGTGAGGGTCATGAGGAACCCCTAGGAAATGATGGCACGACTCGCCATAGTCGTGAGGTAGTGGAAATGTCGGGGAAGCCCGGGAAGCCGTGAAACACCTACGGAACCCGTTTCTGGACAGAGCTGGTTCGGGCTGCTGGGAGCTTCAAATCGCAAAACTAACACCGGAAATGGACTCGGGAGGTCGAAAACATGTGGGATATGAAGTTTGGTTGAGTTTGGTTCGGGTTGAGTGGCGGTCGCCGGAAAACGGTTGAGTTTTCCGGCAATTTTGCCTTGGTTTCGGGCTGAGGGAAAGCTGGACGAATTGTTGGAGTTTGAGAGGAATTTGAGAGAGTTTTTGAGTGAGAAAGCTAGAGAGAGAGTGCAAGAGGAGTTGTGTTTAAGTTAATGACCAAATGGACTTATAAATGCAAGCTTAATGACAAGATTGAGTGAAATTAAATGCAATTAAATGGTGCTTAGGGCATCCGAATTTCTTAAGAGGGATTAGGGAGGGGAAGTTGTCTTGAAAAGGTTGATGGGAGTTGATGGATGGAAGAGTGGAGTTGATGGGTGTAAGAGTGGAGTTGATGGGTGTAAGAGATATTTGAAATGTGTGGTGGAGAGAGCTTCTTGAAGGATTGAGCCACCGAATTTGGGTTTTAGCCGCGGCTTGGAGTTTGAGCCGTGGCTTGGGGTTGAGCCATGGCTTGGAGGCTTGGCTTGGCTGAGCTGTGGACCCCATTCGACTAAGAGAAAAGCCGGGAAAAGTTCGAGAATTGATTGAACGCGCGTCCGATCTCCGATGTCCAATTAATTTATGGATTTGGAATGCTTGAATGACGAAGATTTGAATGAGCCTAATATCGCCATGCGTCGTGTGGACGAACGTTCGGGCGACTCGGCGCCTCGAGAGTCGGTTTTGCCCTGTTTGGACGTTCGGAGCGGAGTTTAGCGTCCCCCGGTCCCCGATTGCTCTTTGTGCATCCTAACATTCGTTTCGGTGACCCTTTCACCCCGTAGGGATCGTCGGCTCGTCGTCCCCGGCCGAGGACCGTCAGCCCGGGGAGGCCTAGGGACTTGGGACCGGGATTTTCTCAGTGTTCCCTGAATGTCTTGAGGCGCTCGGGGATCGTCGTGGGGTGCTCGAAGATCGTTGTGATCTCTGTTTTCCGTGGAAATGCCCCGAAGGTTCGCCGGGAGACGTTCGTGCCCACTGAAATATAGCTCGGGAGACCGAGTCGAGTTTCGGAAGGTTGTCTGAAGCTTGTTCCCCGGCCCAGGTGGTCCTTGGATGCCTGTAAGCCCGTTTTGAGGGGCCGTTTGCTTGTCAGTGGGGCGAACCCCGGGAGCTCTGTCAGAAAAGGCGTCCGTGGGGGATTGGGGTGTCCCAGCTTAAGCAGGACGCCCCGGAAATGCGCCCGGACGTGTCATTGGTCACTTTGGCACTGAGAGGAATTTTTGGAGTCCCATATTGGGCACCTTTCGGTGTTTCGGTGACTCGGTGATGAATAGTGCCACAGTGTGAGCTCCGTCGTTTCGGGGATTCCTTGTTCGTTCGTTCTCCCGATGGCTTTCCTCCGCTTTTCTTAGTGGACCGTGCTCTTCTCCTATTGCTCATGACCCCATGCTCGCCTATTTGTCTCTGATTGCCGGGTGTTGAATAGTGTCCCGGGCCTCGGTCGGAAATCCTCGTGTGGGAAGCCGGTGGGCCAAAATGGGGTGCTGACAGCTTGCCCCTCTTTGGTTGCATGCTCGGTTAGAGGATGTAGCCAAAGATCATGAGAGGCACCCTTTTTGGTCCCGGCGACCGCTTCTGTCGTCGTTCTCCGTGGTAGCTTGCCCCTCCTGTCATGAGATAGTAGCATGATTGGGATTTGGAGGATATGAAGTAGTAGGTGAAGGGCCAAAGCCCGCAGAAAGCAGTAAAACGGACGAGTGGTCCGGAAAGCAGTAAATGTGGACGCGAAGTCCGGAAAGCAATAAAGTGGACGCGGAGTCCGGAAAGCAGTAACCGGACGCAAAGTCCGGGGACGCGAAGTCCTGAAAGCAGTAAAGTGGACGCGGAGTCTGGAAAGCAGTAACCGGACGCGGAGTCTGGAAAGCAGTAACCTTATAGCAGTAAAGTGGACGCGAAGTCCGGAAAGCAATAAAGTGGACGCGGAGTCCGAAAAGCAGTAACCGGACGCAAAGTCCGGGGACGCGAAGTCCTGAAAGCAGTAAATGTGGACGCGAAGTCCGGAAAGCAGTAACTGGACGCAAAGTCCGAGGACGCGAAGTCCTGAAAGCAGTAAAGTGGACGCGGAGTCCGGAAAGCAGTAACCGGACGCAAAGTCCGGGGACGCGAAGTCCTGAAAGCAGTAAATGTGGACGCGGAGTCCGGAAAGCAGTAACCGGACGCAAAGTCCGGGGACGCGAAGTCCTGAAAGCAGGTAATGTGGACGCGAAGTCCGGAAAGCAGTAACCGGACGCAAAGTCCGGGGACGCGAAGTCCTGAAAGCAGTAAAGTGGACGCGGAGTCCGGAAAGCAGTAACCGGACGCAAAGTCCGGGGACGCGAAGTCCTGAAAGCAGTAAATGTGGACGCGAAGTCCGGAAAGCAATAAAGTGGACACGGAGTTCGGAAAGCAGTAACCGGAAGCAAAGTCCGGGGACGCGAAGTCCTGAAAGCAATAAAGTGGACGCGGAATTCGGAAAGCAGTAACCGGACGCAAAGTCCGAGGACGCGAAGTCCTGAAAGCAGTAAATGTGGACGCGAAGTCCGGAAAGCAATAAAGTGGACACGGAGTCCGGAAAGCAGTAACCGGAAGCAAAGTCCGGGGACGCGAAGTCCTGAAAGCAATAAAGTGGACGCGGAATCCGGAAAGCAGTAACCGGACGCAAAGTCCGGGGACGCGAAGTCCTGAAAGCAGTAAAGTGGATGCAGAGTCCGGAAAGCAGTAACCGGACGCAAAGTCCGGGGACGCGAAGTCCTGAAAGCAGTAAATGTGGACGCGAAATCCGGAAAGCAGTAACCGGACGCAAAGTCCGGGGACGCGAAGTCCTGAAAGCAGGTAATGTGGACGCGAAGTCCGGAAAGCAGTAACCGGACGCAAAGTCCGGGGACGCGAAGTCCTGAAAGCAGTAAAGTGGACGCGGAGTCCGGAAAGCAGTAACCGGACGCAAAGTCCGGGGACGCGAAGTCCTGAAAGCAGTAAATGTGGACGCGAAGTCCGGAAAGCAATAAAGTGGACACGGAGTCCAGAAAGCAGTAACCGGAAGCAAAGTCCGGGGACGCGAAGTCCTGAAAGCAATAAAGTGGACGCGGAATCCGGAAAGCAGTAACCGGACGCAAAGTCCGGGGACGCGAAGTCCTGAAAGCAGTAAAGTGGACGCAGAGTCCGGAAAGCAGTAACCGGACGCAAAGTCCGAGGACGCGAAGTCCTGAAAGCAGTAAATGTGGACGCGAAATCCGGAAAGCAGTAACCGGACGCAAAGTCCGGGGACGCAAAGTCCGGGGACGCGAAGTCCTGAAAGCAGTAAAGTGGACGCAGAGTCCGGAAAGCAGTAACCGGACGCAAAGTCCGGGGACGCGAAGTCCTGAAAGCAGTAAATGTGGACGCGAAGTCCGGAAAGCAATAAAGTGGACACGGAGTCCGGAAAGCCGTGACCGGAAGCAAAGTCCGGGGACGCGAAGTCCTGAAAGCAATAAAGTGGACGTGGAATCCGGAAAGCAGTAACCGGACGCAAAGTCCGGGGACGCGAAGTCCTGAAAGCAGTAAAGTGGACGCAGAGTCCGGAAAGCAGTAACCGGACGCAAAGTCCGGGGACGCGAAGTCCTGAAAGCAATAAAGTGATGAAGGGACTTGGCCCTGCATGAAAGTGAAGACGGGACTCGGCCCTGCAGAAAAATGATGATGGGACTTGGCCCTGCATAAAGGTGAAGATGGTGGGACTTGGTCCTACATAAGAGTGGTGGTGTGGATCTGGCCCTGCATAAAAGCAAAGATGGGACTCGGCCCTACATAAAAGTAAAGATGGGGCTCGGCCCTGCAGAAGAGTAATGATGGGACTTGGCCCTGCATAAAAGTGAAGACGGTGGGACTTGGCCCTGCAGAATAGTGAGCGCCTACGTATCCCGTGAGATCGGGAATTAACGTCTGCCATGGTTCTAGCTGCTTGGCATCTGTGATCCTAACATCATTAGCAAGTCGTAGTGAGTCGTTAATGATGTACGGGTGTATCAATGCTTATGAAGATAACGTCATTGTGACACACGATGCTTCAGTTTTGGATTCCCTAGGTGACTCGTGAAGAACTTTGCTTAGGCAAGTACGACTGGATCTCGCCTTCAAAGGCCTCAATGCGAGGCCTTCAGGGACTTTTGTCGACCATGCATGGGCATATTAAGACGTTCTCAGTGACGCCCTAGCGACTCTATCGATTGTTCGACGCGCTTGTCGGCTTAGGACCCTTCTCGTCAGGGTAGCGCAAGGCGGCTGCGTTTGTGACCCACATGGGGAGTTCTGCGCAAATTTGACCAGGCCTTAGTCTAGTCTTCCCAACGTGTTATGACTAGGCTCCCGGAAAGGAATGTCTGGGATTTTGGCTTTGTGGTAGCCGATTGAAGGGTGGCTGTGACCCATTTTGGAGTTATGTAAATGACAATGAGAAAAGAGAAAGCTTAGAGAGCACGTTGCCCCAAGCTAAAAGGATACACGGGTTCACGCCTGCAGCGAAATGTACCCCCTTTTTGTCTTTCCGCGGTGTGGGCTGCGCCAAACTCCTCGGATGGCGTGCTCGGTTGTCCACTACGCCTGGGGAAGAATCCGCCTTGGAAAGTTGAGTTATGTTGAAGAGCCGATCGGGGATCGCGTTGGAGTAGACATCCTGGCCATTTCCCTTGGGGATCCCTAGCTCGCGCAGTGTGCGAGAGCCTCGGGTGACTGTTTTGTTTATCTCTCGTTTTGCTCTCCTTTTACTACGGTCACCCACCTCGGGACCGCACCTCTCAACCTAAAGGGGATGAACTCTCCTTTTGCCACGACCGCCCGCCTCGGGATTTTCGGTCATGCCTCTCTTTTGCCCTAGCTTTTGCCTAGGTCGCCCCGAGGGGTTTTCGACCTAGCGGGCTCGATTCTTTTATCTCTCGAGTTTGCAAGGGCAAAGTGCTCGAATGATTCGACGTTCGAGTGCGTTACGCTCTGTCTCCGTCGAGGAGTTGCGACTGCTGCTTCCCTTTTTGTTGGGATTTGTTCATTTCTTTTGGATCGGGGGTGCCGGTGCTTTTGGTGAACCTCGGCATTGCCCCATTTTTTATTGGCGGGTTTTTCCCGCTTCTTTTCTCTCTCTCTTCATTGGCGGGTTTATCCCGTTTCTTTTCGCTCTGTTTTTTTTCTCGCAGCTGGGGTCTGTATTGTGCCCCTTGTACTTGTTTGAAACTCCTCGACTTTGCATCATCGATGCTGCTTTTGTTTGCTTCGCCCCATGGAGACTTAATGTACTTTGTTGTCCTAGCCCAATTTTGTGAGGGCTGGTTTTCTCAGAAGTCTGATGCTTGTGCACTCAAAAGCCGAATTTCGCGTCTTTTGTCCTTGCAAACTTTACAAGTCCTTTCCCCTATTGTCTAAAACGAAAACAAAATTGCCCCAGGAGCATGGGTGACCAAGGTTGCCTCCGCGTGAATGTTGGACGGGGATGCCCCGGTCTTTGTCATTTGTGTCGGGCGTCTTGTACAACCATCGTCCCCGATCGTGCTTGTGGTTCCAGCATCAGTTGTACGCCGGAAAGGTGTGCTCTCGAAGCCGATAGGCATGTTTGTTTGTCGATTGAGACGGTTGCGCTGAAGGCATGCAGCTCGTTCGGATGCTTCCGTCGTCGGCTTCATAGGGGGTACCTCCTTGTCGGGCCCTTCCCTACTAAAGTATAGGAAGAAAGACCCGATAGGAGTTCTCGGGGAGGTGTGAACCCGCGCATCGCTCTTCGCCCGCGACTGGCGTGTCCCTGTGAAGGATGACAAAGAGGATGATGCATTAGGCGATTATGCGGTGGAATGTGTGGTAAGAAATGTAAGGTGGACCCATGGGAGATTCCCTCATCCAGCGCGCGACCCGTGGGTGCCGCGCGTGGGGGACACTCAATTCCGGGAGTCTAATCATCACCACCCTGGGGTGGTCAGACTGTGATCGTGAGCCGTATAGGCGTACTTTCCCCAATTGCTGGTTGGCATGCACAGCCGTCCTAGGGAAGGCTCGAGAAGCCGGACCCCAAGAGGACAGACGAATCGAACAATTCCGACAAAACCAATAAGGCGTCCTGAGAACTGTCCTAATGCCCCTTTCTTGTCCGGAGTCCGCTTGGGAATGTATTAAGATAAATGTAAAAAGAGAGTTTAGGGAAAAGTGCATGTTGCCCTAGTGGCTGGTTGATGGCCACAGTGGAGGGTGGGCAGGGATCATTCTCCGGTCGGAGATGTGACCGTGCTAGTGACTCTCGCGGCAGGTGGGCAGGGCCATGCTCTGTTCGTCAGAGCCGTTGCTTGTGATCTTTTGCGGTTGAAGGATTAGACTTGCTCCTCGGAGTATCGGTTGGATGAATTTGAATCCAAGTCGATTTTTGACTTTAGATGAGCCTGAAAGCAGTAGATGCGAGGTGTCAAAACCTGAAAGCAGTAAATATTGGGCCGGGGCCCGAAAGCAGTAAATGTAGGATCGAGGCCCGATGCGGGGCCGAAGCCCAAAAATGGGGCCGGAGCCCAAAAATGGGGCCGGAGCCCGCTGCAGGGCCGAAGCCCAAAAGTAAATGCAGGGCCAGAGGCCGATGTATGGTCAAAGCCTAATGCAGTAAATGCGGGGTCGAAGCCCGATGCAGGGTCGGAGCCCGATGCAGTAAATGCAGGGCCGGAGCCCGATGCAGGGTCGGAGCCCGATGCGGGGCCGAGCCCAATGCAATAAATGCGAGGCCGGAGCCCGATGTAGGGCTGGAGCCCGATGCGGGGCTGAAGCCCAATGCAGTAAATGCAGGGCCGGAGCCCGATGCGGGGCCGAAGCCCGATGCAGTAAATGCGGGGCCGGAGCCCGATGCAGGGCCGGAGCCCGATGCGGGGCCGAGGCCCGATGCAATAAATGCGGGGCCGGAGCCCGATGCAGGGCCGGAGCCCGATGCGAGGTCGAGGCTCGATGCAGTAAATGCGGGGCCGGAGCCCGATGCGGGGCCGAAGCCCGATGCGAGGCCGAGGCCCGATGCAGTAAATGCGGGGCCGGAGCCCGATGCGGGGCCGAAGCCCGATGCAGTAAATGCGAGGCCGGAGCCCGATGCAGGGCCCGAGCCCGATGCGGGGCCGAAGCCCGATGCAATAAATGCGGGGCCGGAGCCCGATGCAGGGCCGGAGCCCGATGCGGGGCCGAAGCCCGATGCAGTAAATGCAGGGTTGATAGGAAAGTGCAAGAAATGCGAAAGCAAAGGTCAATGCTGAGGAATAGCGTGAGGCGCTGCAATGTGGTGACGTTGATTTGCTTGCGGTCTTGCTTTGTGGAGCAGGGATGAGGACTTAGTGTTGAAATCCCAAGGAGCTGGATGGATGTAAGACGTTTGTTGTCTCAATTGTGGTCGATCAGTATTCATGCTGTCTTCTTGTGTAGAATTTTCTACAATGGGAAAGAAAACAATGAAGGAGCAAACTATATTCGCGATTTCAGCGTAAGGGCTTAGGGGATTGAACTAGCCTGGTAGGCGTCGTGCGAGCGCGCTGAGGGACATGCACAAGGTGTGTCGAGGATGCGTGCATGGGCAAGGTAGGGGTGTGCTAGCACGACCCGGAAAGGGCACACTGTTGTGCTGGTGGAAGCACTTGTAGCATCGAGGGACGTGTGCTCAACCATGCAATGACGTAATCGATTGCGCGGGATTAATGGGGAGTTAGTGTTGCTTAGATGGTTGGCCCTTGAGCTACTGATCGTCTCGCCGTGGAGGAAGGGTGAGGACCACGAGAGATCCACCTGCAAAGCCGGCCACAACTTTGTCTACCGTGTGGTAGTGTTAATTCTCATGTAAAATAGTAAATAAATAGGATGCGTGCAATGCGTGAGTTTTCAAAAGCTAATGTTGTCGTTCACATTGACTCGAAAGGTTCAAAGTACAATGCAAATTTTGTAAAATAGAGCCTTAAGCTGATTTGCCACCACACTCGGGGTTTGAGCGAGCGCCGCCTTGGAAAGCACCGGGTCTAGGCGAGGGCCTTGCGGAGATATCTATCCTAGAGTGCATGTGTGGGTCTTCATGAGGCCCTTTCCTAGACCTCTCCAGGGCGGCGTTCGCTCAAGCGAGCTCCTGACCGCATCTCTGCATCTTGGCACGAGTTTGGGAGAGCTCCCTCTGAGGTGGTTGGCTGGCGAGTTCTTTGTTTCTCAGCGACCTCTCGGTGATCGAACCTAGTGTTGATGAGGTCGATCATGCTGTCCCAGAGTATACGCCATCTGCATTTCGTGGCGGGTCGGTGAGGTTCTTGTGTTCTGGTGGACTCTGCCGAGGCGCAGGCAGGAGGCCGAGCAAGGCGTCCCTTACCAAGATGACAGGAAAATCCGCCTAGGACTCGTCAACATGAATGACGTCCTATTTTTTGAAAATTGCATGATGCATGTGTGCGAAGAGAGTAAATGCCCACGGCTTAATAGAAATTACATGTACATCGCTCTTGAAATGGAAAAGACTCAAGTGGCACGCAGGCCGACTCGATGGACTGTTGTCGGCGTCGGGTTGAAGGCTTGCATGGAGGCATAGCACGATGCATGGTTCGATGCTACAAGGACCGTGCTATCTATGGATGGGGGCTCCCGACTCAAGGGTGTGAATTCCTTGAAATCGAGCGAGGATCTTTGGGGGCCGGTTCGGTGGCATAGCCGACTCGATCCGTTCCCTTACTCGGAACCTCTGACTAACCTAGCTTCCTATTTTGGCGCCCGTGGGATTTCGGACAAGGCACCTAAAGCTAGCATGATATGCAATACATGCGTGAAATAAATGTGCGTAAGTAGATAAGCCGTAAACGACGGAAAGCAGTAAATAAACAAGCAAGCAAGCGAACGGGATTGAGCCCGAACCCTCTAGATGTCCCTAGTGGAGTCGCCAAGCTGTGCGCACCCGAATTTCATCTCGTCGGGGCACGCATGCGCGCGCCTAAGCAAACGCGGCTTGGGAGTGTCACCTTCCCAGGGACGCGCGACGGACGCACGTGAGAAGGAGTCGCCACTTGCCATTTTACGACCCGAGGGTCGAGGGCCGGCAAGTTACCCGGGTCTAGGGGTACGGGGTACACCTAAATGCTAAGGCAATGGTCGTACGGAACCGAAAATTCCGAATTCGGGGGTTCTATTACGTGCGGGCCTGTATCCCGCACGCCCTCTCGGTACTCTAGTTTGCTAGGCTTGCCATTTTGTTTATTTACCGCGTGATTTAGAGTTGCGCTCGACTCGCCCGTTTTGACACCGTAAATTCGATGAATTGATCAAGTTGGACCAAGAGTCCGAAAGATGAGTAGGCTTGTGCATCGAGGAGTCGGTTCACTATCTTAGCGTTACAGTTCATCGAACCGTGATGGTTGATTCCCTGCGTGAACCGAAACCACGAGTATCCAAGCTTACTCACCCTTTGGTGGCGATAGACCAACTTAACCGATCCAGCACTCGGACCTCTCGCTCACCGATCGGGGATCCTTACAAGGAGATGAATGAACATACAAATAGAATCCTCACAATGTTCTCTCGAACAATTACAAAGTATAACCGAATAAGTAAATGGATCCCGATCGGTTTGCATTGGGCCACTATTCCGCTCCTGCTCACCGTGTATTTTGAATAACCGATAAATAAATTAAGGCAACACGGGCTCAAAGAGCCGGGGGTCGGGTCCGATCGAACCGTCGGTTTGCAGAAAAACGACTTGTTTCCACTGTAACCGTTGGATCGATCGAGCTCCCGGGTGATATCTAAACGCGTTTCACGCGCTCAATCCAAATCCGCCTTCCACATAGGCCGTATTCGGAGTGTGACGGTGAATCGAGGCTAGATCCCATTCCGCACTCGGGTTGCACGCGCTCGGTGAGTTAAGAGGCGTTGGACCTCATGTTCGGTGATTTGGGGCGTTGGACCCCATGCAACACGTGACTTATGGGTTCGGGCCCGAACCGCAATAAATCATCAAAAGCAAGAATAAAACGGAAGAAAACTGATGTAACTGACACGATACAGAAAGCAACTGACAATTGTCGGTGAATACAGACAAGTGGTGTATTAAGTCGAATGTACGTGATTAATCCGGTTCTTCGTCTTTTTCAACTGAAATAAAAAGGTTCACCACCGAATCTATGATAGGAAGATAGAAACACCGAAAGTGAACGGAATGGGCCGTACGAATGAAACTCGCACCCGAACGGGCCGTCCCTTTCCATCCATAGATCGAGGTGTTTCCGACTCCCTAAAGCCTAGGATATCGATGAATCACGGAATGACGACTATGCCCTTGAGTGGTAAAACATGTGATGTTCATATATAAATTAAAGATCGTGTGACACGAAGAGGTCTAAAGAGGACTCGCGCATCTCGACTCGAGCCGCCTCAAATTGGGCCCGGACTCGAGTCATAGTACGCGAGTACTTGCTAGACACAATTCTATTCGTGTTACACGTCTCGATGTTTTGAAATTATGAGCTTTTAAGGAAAAGGGCATTTCCGCCGTTTCATGAACCATCGATACGTTTACGAATTAATATTCAATTTGTCCAATTATTTAATCCAAGTGATTTAATTAACCGAATGATACGTCTCGTTTCTCCCATTTGTGAAATTATTCGGTGGTAGTGATCTTATATCGAGGAATTGTGGACTTGACGGATAATCTTCCAAAACTAACTCTCCTAGGAGACGGCTAGCACATGATCGACGATAGAAACACAAAATATGGGTACACTCAATTCCAAGGGACGATTCCGAAACAACGAAAGAGACCGTCCTAAGCCCGGGATGGGTCAAAGAGCACTCGGCCCCTCCTCCAAAGGTTGAGCCGAGAGCTCTCCATGACCCGACTTGGGTTATGGAGGGCCTCCTAGATCGATTCGGATCGTATCTTGCATGCTTAATACGTCAAGCACGATAGTAGCGCACGTTTTAACCAAATCGATGCCGCCATGATCATAATTACGCAAACGGGCATACAAACATGCACAAACAAAATATTTAAAGGAATCAATAAAACGGCATCGACTCATACAACGACGAAATGGAAAATACGGGAACCGACTTATTTCGAGGCGAAAGAGGATTCCTTGGACCCGTGTGGTCCAAAGAAACTCTCGGCCACCTCCCATGAGGAATGGCCGTGACTTTCCGTGGCTCACGCGGGTCAAGGCGACCTCTTCAACCCCGATTTAAGTTCTTTCCCGTCATGATGCATGTGTTCATACGACGTATAGCATGATAAACGACGTACATTTACATGGGAGTAGGTAAGAACGTAAACTTGCATGCATTTCAACTTGTTAAACGCCTTAACACCTCATATCAAAAGAATATCGGAGATCCTAACTTCTCTAAGTTGTAGAGGAGTGTTACCTAGCCTCGGAACACGAGGAAAGAGTCGGAGAAGTGGCAAAGGGAGTCGGGAGACTCGGCTGGAACAAACAGACCCGAATCGGAGCAGTCGGGTCGACTGGCAGACCCGACTGGCAGTCTGGCTTGTCGGGGCCGTATTTGTTGATCGGGATGGAATTTTCGCGCGGGGCCAGTTGCGTTGGATTCCCAAAAGACAAAGGATCGCGCCTGTGGTGGTTTCGGGAGGAGAGCATGCGTAGATTTTCTGGAAATCAAAAACAAAGTCGGGTCAGTAAAAAAGGACAGACCCAGTCGGGTCAAAACAGACCCGACTGGTACCCAATGAAGAAACGGCTCCACAGGAGGCTCCCGGTGGTCTTTTGATGCAAGGTCGGTGGCATTGGACTCCTAACTGGCTGAGGATCACGGTGATAGGTGGTTCGTAGCGAGATTCAACCCGAGCTGACCTGTACGTTCCTGCAAAGTTCGGGTTAGAAAAGACGACCTGAGGAGCAGACCCGACTGGCACCCGATGAAGAAACGACTCTACGGGAGGCTCCCGGTGGTCTTTTGGTGCAAGGTCGGTGGCATTGGACTCCTAACTGACTGAGGATCATGCCTACAGTGGTTTCATGAAGATTAGACATGTCGATTTTCCTGAGAGATGCAAAGAAAACCGGTAAAAACTGGAAAAAATCTGTGAAGGGAGAAAGGAGAGAAATGGCGGTGGTGTGCGGTTGAGCGGCTCTCGGCACGCGACCACCTTGTCACGGGGGAGAGTGAGGGTCATGAGGAACCCCTAGGAAATGATGGCACGACTCGCCATAGTCGTGAGGTAGTGGAAATGTCGGGGAAGCCCGGGAAGCCGTGAAACACCTACGGAACCCGTTTCTGGACAGAGCTGGTTCGGGCTGCTGGGAGCTTCAAATCGCAAAACTAACACCGGAAATGGACTCGGGAGGTCGAAAACATGTGGGATATGAAGTTTGGTTGAGTTTGGTTCGGGTTGAGTGGCGGTCGCCGGAAAACGGTTGAGTTTTCCGGCAATTTTGCCTTGGTTTCGGGCTGAGGGAAAGCTGGACGAATTGTTGGAGTTTGAGAGGAATTTGAGAGAGTTTTTGAGTGAGAAAGCTAGAGAGAGAGTGCAAGAGGAGTTGTGTTTAAGTTAATGACCAAATGGACTTATAAATGCAAGCTTAATGACAAGATTGAGTGAAGTTAAATGCAATTAAATGGTGCTTAGGGCATCCGAATTTCTTAAGAGGGATTAGGGAGGGGAAGTTGTCTTGAAAAGGTTGATGGGAAGTGATGGATGGAAGAGTGGAGTTGATGGATGGAAGAGTGGAGTTGATGGGTGTAAGAGTGGAGTTGATGGGTGTAACAGATATTTGAAATGTGTGGTGGAGAGAGCTTCTTGAAGGATTGAGCCACCGAATTTGGGTTTTAGCCGCGGCTTGGAGTTTGAGCCGTGGCTTGGGGTTGAGCCATGGCTTGGAGGCTTGGCTTGGCTGAGCTGTGGACCCCATTCGACTAAGAGAAAAGCCGGGAAAAGTTCGAGACTTGATTGAACGCGCGTCCGATCTCCGATGTCCAATTAATTTATGGATTTGGAATGCTTGAATGACGAGGATTTGAATGAGCCTAATATCGCCATGCGTCGTGTGGACGAACGTTCGGGCGACTCGGCGCCTCGAGAGTCGGTTTTGCCCTGTTTGGACGTTCGGAGCGGAGTTTAGCGTCCCCCGGTCCCCGATTGCTCTTTGTGCATCCTAACATTCGTTTCGGTGACCCTTTCACCCCGTAGGGATCGTCGGCTCGTCGTCCCCGGCCGAGGACCGTCAGCCCGGGGAGGCCTAGGGACTTGGGACCGGGATTTTCTCAGTGTTCCCTGAATGTCTTGAGGCGCTCGGGGATCGTCGTGGGGTGCTCGAAGATCGTTGTGATCTCTGTTTTCCGTGGAAATGCCCCGAAGGTTCGCCGGGAGACGTTCGTGCCCACTGAAATATAGCTCGGGAGACCGAGTCGAGTTCCGGAAGGTTGTCTGAAGCTTGTTCCCCGGCCCAGGTGGTCCTTGGATGCCTGTAAGCCCATTTTGAGGGGCCGTTTGCTTGTCAGTGGGGCGAACCCCGGGAGCTCTGTCAGAAAAGGCTTCCGTGGGGGATTGGGGTGTCCCGGCTTAAGCAGGACGCCCCGGAAATGCGCCCGGACGTGTCATTGGTCACTTTGGCACTGAGAGGAATTTTTGGAGTCCCATATTGGGCACCTTTCGGTGTTTCGGTGACTCGGTGATAAATAGTGCCACAGTGTGAGCTCCGTCGTTTCGGGGATTCCTTGTTCGGTCGTTCTTCCGATGGCTTTCCTTCGCTTTTCTTAGTGGACCGTGCTCTTCTCCTATTGCTCATGACCCCATGCTCGCCTATTTGTCTCTGATTGCCGGGTGTTGAATAGTGTCCCGGGCCTCGGTCGGAAATCCTCGTGTGGGAAGCCGGTGGGCCAAAATGGGGTGCTGACAGTATGGACATTATGAATTCCTTGTGATGCCTTTTGGGTTAACAAATGCTCCAGCAGCTTTTATGGATTTAATGAATAGAGTCTTCCAGCCATATCTTGATCAGTTTGTGCTAGTTTTCATTAATGATATATTGGTATACTCGAGAGACAGGGATGAGCATGAAGAACATCTTCGAGTTGTGTTGCAGATTTTGAGGGAAAGAAAACTTTATGCCAAGTTTAGTAAATGCGAGTATTGGTTAGATCAAGTAGGATTCCTCGGGCATGTGATTTCAGGTGATGGTGTATCAGTGGACCCCACGAAGATTGAAGCTAACCTGAATTGGAATCGTTCTACAAGTGTAACAGAGGTAAGGAGTTTCCTAGGATTAGCTGGTTATTATCGAAGATTTGTGGAAGGATTCTCTCTTATTGCTGCTCCCCTGACTCGGTTAACGCGGAAGAGTGTGAAGTTTGAATGGACATATGAGTGTGAGCAAAGTTTCCAGGACTTGAAGAAGAGATTGACTACTGCCCCAGTGCTTATTATTCCGTCCACTGATGAGGGGTTTGTGATATATAGTGATGCATCCCATCAAGGCTTAGGCTACGTATTAATGCAAAATGGCAGAGTGGTGGCTTATGCATCTCGGCAACTAAGGAATCATGAGAAGAATTACCCGACGCATGATCTTGAATTGGCAGCTGTGGTATTCGCTCTCAAACTTTGGAGACATTACCTATATGGAGCAAAGTGTGAGATTTATACAGATCACAAGAGTTTAAAATATTTGTTTACTCAGAAAGAACTCAACTTGAGACAAAGGAGATTGATGGAATTAATTAAAGATTATGATTGCACGATCAACTATCATCAAGGGAAGGCAAATGTCGTGGCAGATGCACTGAGTAGGAAATCATTAGCAAGATTAGCAGGTATGTGGAGTGTTCATGACAAGCTTATCAATGAGTTTAGATCACTGGAAATTAAACTAGAGACGATCGGTTCAGGAGCATTGATGGTTATTTATGATGTGAAACCAGTGCTAGTTGATCGAATTCGAGAAGCACAACAAGTAGATCCTTTTTTTGTAGAGATGAAAAACAAGATAAAGGAAGGTAAAGTAAAGGAAGGCAGGAAGTTTGAATTTCTCTTGAAGAGGATGATACACTTATGTTCGGGGATCAAATCTGTGTGCCCGACGACATCGAATTAAAGAAAGAGATTCTTGCACAGGCCCATTGCTCACCGTATGCGATGCACTCGGGAAGCACTAAGATGTATTATAATTTGAAGAAAGTTATTGGTGGAATAACATGAAAAAGGAGATAGCTGAATTTGTTATTAAGTGTCTAGTATGTCAGCAGGTTAAGGTAGAACATCAGCACCCATCCGGGTTATTACAACCTCTCCCGGTACCTGAATGGAAATGGGAAAAGATCACCATGGATTTTGTCTCGGGACTTCCACGAACACTAAGGGGGCATGATTCTATATGGGTGATAGTTGATAGGCTGACTAAATCCGCACACTTTCTACCAGTTAAAATGACGTTTGGTGCAAACTAATTGGCACAGTTGTTCATTAAAGAGATTGTGAGGTTGCACGGTGTGCCGGTATCTATAGTATCAGACAAAGACTCCTATTTTACTTTCAAGTACTGGAATAGTTTTGTTACTGTTCTGGACACAAAGCTGAATTTGACCACTACTTTTCATTCTGAATCAGACGGGCAAAGCGAAAGGACCATTCAGACATTGGAGGATATGTTAAGAGCGTGTATTATAGAATTTCAAGGCAGCTGGGATGACTACCTTCCTTTGATGGAATTTGCCTATAATAACAGTTACCAATCTAGTATTAGAATGGCTTCTTACGAGTCGCTTTATGGTCGGGCTTGTCGAACACCTTTGTGTTGGAATGAAGTTGGAGAGAGGCAATTAACTGGATCGAAAATAGTCAACTTAACGGCTGAAAAGGTCAAGGTTATCAGGGAAAGATTAAAGACCTCTCAAGGGCGACAAAAGAATTATGCGGATAAACGAAGAAAGGACCTCGAGTTCCAGCAAGGGGATCAAGTTTTCTTAAAAGTATCGCCATGGAAGGGTATTATGAGATTTGGCAAGAAAAGAAAGCTTAGTCCCAGATATATCGGGCCATACGAAATTCTGGAGCGCATTGGGAAGGTGGCATACAGGTTAGCTCTACCCCCTGAACTGTCCCGTATTCATAACGTGTTTCATGTGTCAATGTTACGTAAGTATATACCGGACCCATCTCATGTTCTGAGTTATCAACCGATGGAGCTAAATGAGGACTTGTCATATGAGGAAGAGCCAGTGGAGATCTTAGATAAGAAAGAGCAGGTCCTTCGAACCAAGAGAATTCCATTAGTAAAGGTGTTATGGAAGAGTCATTCGACAGAAGAAGCCACTTGAGAACCTGAGGATTCTATAAGAGTCAAATATCCATACCTTTTTCCCGATATCAGGTAAATAATTTCGGGGACGAAATTTTTATTAGTGGGGGAGATTGTGAGGCTAGTGTTTACCAAACATGCATATATGCACATATGGATATACATATACATATGCACAAGCATGGTTACGTAACATAAATGCACATTATATGCTATAGTTGTGGCTGAAGTATTTTTATATTAAATGCATATCATATGTTGTGGCTGGATCTTTACCTATATGAAAAAAAAACACGAAAAAGTGAAAAGCAGAGAGAGATATGTGTAGAAAGGGGCCAGGTGGCCTCCACCCCTTTCCTCAGCAAATTCCACCGCCATTGACCATCACTTTCTCCCTTCTTTTTGTTTCCTTGTTGCCTTATATTTTTGTTGCTATGCTTTCCGAGGGAAAACGAAAAATGAACCAGAAGAGGGAGAGAGAGAGAGAGAGAGAAGTGAGCTGAATTGAGAAAATCCTTGGAGAAGAAGAAGAGGAAGAAGACTAAGTTTGGAGTATTGATTAGTAAGTTGATTGTCTATGATTTAAACATCCATATTCACTATGTTATACATAGTTTGTGGCTCTTCTTGCATCCATCTTAGCTTATCAAGTTTCAAAAGGTTAGTTTACGGTAATTTAGTTAGTTTTCCTAGCTAAAGTAAATCGAGTTGGATATATTCGGAGTTAGTCTTATTTTGTGTCGGGATGAGTTGGTCATCCATACGAGCTGAATAAACCAGTCGAGAATAGGTTTCAAGTCTAAGTAAGTATCAATAGTGGGCGAATTGCCTTTGTATTCTTTGTTGGTGATTAAGTCTTTAATTGGTTTCTTCTACTCGGTCAATTCTTGTGGGAAATTAGCTGACTCTAGGCTTGAGGAAATTCAGCCTTTGTTGTTTATGATTTCTCTATCGTTAGCCATACTTAAGACTGGCGTTGAGCTCGAATCCAGTTAGTCATTGATGTGTTGAGCGTTTATGCGGGTAGGCATATGAGAGCTACTGATTGGTGTGGGGTGATTGTTAATTTCCCTTGGCGTGATAATTGAGTTTGACATGCTGGGAGTTACGTATAGAGATCATAGGGAGATTGGATGTTGTTTTGATTATGAAGTGAAGAATTAAACTTGTTTTCTAACCGTCCATTGCACTAGTTGGGCTAATAAATAGTCGGGGCCACTTGACGTGTTATTTCTATATTTTGTTATGCTTTCCCCAAGTGCCTTCAATGTGTTATCTAAAATGGACAGCCTATATGTATATATGAGGCGAGTAGATGTGATTTGAGTAATGCATGTCTATACTAACTGTATTGTGTCCCATTAAGAGAGTTAGGTAGAAATCGAAAGAGATAGGGAAGGAGCATTGTTAATTATGAACGTCTTACATTATAGCTATATCGATGAAGTAACATGGTGGTTAAACTGATGTATATTTTTACTCTTATTTAGTATTATCTAACCTTTGTGCTTGAACTGAATAGGGGCTGGAGAGACTGAGACTATACCTCCGGAAGGCTCGACTCATTAAGTTGTCATTTCATGGGTTTTCGTGAGTACTTTCTTCCATCGTAAAATGATAATAAATATATATGTATATATATATGTGTGTGTGTGTGTGTGTGTGTATGGTTATAGAGGTGATGGTTGTTGAATGATTGGGGAACATAGTTGATGTGTATGCTGAGTATGCTTGTGATTGTTGGACTATAGCCATGGGACCGCTGGACCCGGCGGAATATAAACAGGGGCCTGATCGGCCGCTGGACCCGGCGGAATATAAGCAGGGGCATGATCGGCCGCTAGACCGGCGGAATATAAATGAAGGTCAACTCTTACCGCCAAAAGTTAATAGGCGGCCCTCGCTTATGAGATATGATATGTGAATGAACAGATAATTTCTTTAAGATATGCGGGGTCACGGTACCGTCAAAACTTGTCGCAAGGCAATGCGACCCCATGGTTATATTATTGTTGTTTGGACTTGGTTGCCATATGAGTTGTGTGAAAGGATGATCTTGGTATTGGATTCGATATCATGGTGGAATATATATATATATGATTGATTGTCGTGAATTGTGATGTCAACATATTAGTTCATTTTTCTTTGGAATATAGTACTCACTGAGATGCAGCTCACTCCTTGCATATGTTTTTCCAGATGAGCTAGAAGCTAGAATAGCCGCACGGGAGGACTTTTGGATAATGGGGATCAATGCAAAGGATTTTGCCAAATAGGCCCACTCATAGAATAGGTAATAAGTTCTTGTAAAATGTTATAGTTATGTTACGACCTGAAACTTTCATTTAGTTGTGTTGCGGGATGGTTGCAACTGAGTACTCTCTTGAGAGTTTTATGCATATATCAGAATTAGTTAGGTGGTTATATGTTTATATAGAGCTTGCTGGGTTGGTTTAATGTGTTGGGAGTTATGGAAACAAATTATACATATATGAGTTGCGTATATGACAATGGATGTTAAGGAATAGAGGGGCAACTCTGCTAAAAGTTTCGGGTCGTGATACTAAAGAGCACCGACCATGGTGGAGAACGACCGAAGGAGGCAACCACTGGCCATGGTGAAGGCCAACTAAGTTTACTCCTGTCTCTTCTCCTGGTTCCCTGAGGGTTGCAATCCTCTGGTCTTCCCCATCATCATTACCTCTTGGGCATGCTAGATCTGTTCTTCTCAAGTCCACTGAGTTAAACTGAGTTAGCTCAGTTTGTGCCCTCATCGCACCAAAAAATGGTAGAGTTAGTGCAGTACTGGCTCGAGCATATGTTCAACGAGCTCGATGGCCTAGGTTGTGTGGGCTCTTTATGTGTTAGGAGATTGTCGAGATAGTCAAGTAAGCGATACAAGTTTGAGTACCGCCTGAAACGGCCACTCTCAAGTAACATTGACTACAAGACTCATATCGACTCCCTTTGTCGACTTAGGAAGAAGTCCGTCGCCCGTGAGACCAAGAAGAACAATGAAGAATGGGGCTAGGGTTTCGGGGATGAAGGGGATGACACTAGGGTTTCATGGAAAGAAGATGAAGAAGGTGGTCGAACTAGGTCAAGCTTTGACCAATTTTGTCAATTTGATTTACTTTGTCAGTTTTGACCGAATTCAGTATATTTTAATCGGTTTATGTCCATTTAGTGCTGCCATGTAGGATTCCGTCAACCATGCATGCATCATTATTGTCCCGTCAACATTTTTATTGGGGAATTGACATTTGGTAAAGGTGATAACAGAGAGAAATTTTATGAATTTATATATTAAAATAAAAAATAAATCTGAGAACTTAAGAAAAATATAAGATTTTTTAGATAATAACCCAAAGAAATGTACATTATAGTAAACAGTAAAAACGAGTCTATCAGGCCCATATAGTGAGTATGAGCTTTTTTCATACTCCAGATGTGTTTCTGATTTTTTCCCTCTGCTCCTTTCAATTTTTTAAATAAAATTAAATCACATTGTGAGGACAGGAAAGTGCAATTAACTGAATTGGTAACACGTGACTCCTTCCCCTCCCAATTCCTCAGGTCGAATCCTCTTCGGCAACACTTTTATTTTCCCTCCTTTTTTCACATACCCATTAAAAGTTAGTTCAGCTGCGCTGTTTAAGCAAGAAGTGACATAATATAGGGTGGTAAGAGGCACTCTTTTCTTTCCCTGATGATGATCCAAGTTTGAATCGTTTTGGTTACCCCATTTTCATTGCATTTTCTCCCTTTGTTTTTTTCCTTTCTTTCCTTCCCTTTCCTTGGCTGCCTTTTTTTTTTAACCCTCTCCTTCCTTTTGCTATTAAAATGGTCTCACGTTTCTTTCCTTGCCTTGTTTTCATGATAATCTCTACTATAATTCATAACCAATAACAAAGTAACCTAAATGGATTTCCCAATTCTAGAGATATTCAAGATTTTGATATTATTCACTTAATGATATCATCTGACAAATTTAAAAATGCCTCCTGAATATGGTCTATTTAACTTTAGGGTTCCATATTTGATAATACATTTGATCCTAAATTGAATGAAGTTATGCTTTCTTTGGCTGTTTTTTTTTCCCTTTCTTTTGCTATTAAAATGGCCCCATTTTTCTTTCCTTACCTTTTTTTCTTAATAGCCTTTATTATAATTCATAACCAATAATAAAGGTTGCCTAACCTAAATGGATTTCCCAATTCTAGAAATATTCAAAATCTTGACATTATTCACTTAATGATATTATCTAATAAGTTTAAAACACTTCCTAGATGTGGTGTATTTAATTTCAGGGTTCCATATTTGGTAATATATGATCCTAAATGGAATGAAATTATGTTTAATAAACTATAAAAATTAATACAAACAATAAATATCCCCGGTGCGAAGCGCGGGTTTTCGACTTAGTTACTAAGTAAAACTGAAAATATACACTTGGTAATAAATTATGTCATTTCCCTCCTTCGCTGTATTACTTTTCTTGAAGGTCTCAATACTTGCTTCCTACTGGAAGAATTCGCCTTTTTTGAAGGTTTGAAGTCGTGCGTGGCCTCAAGACCAGCATTAATCTAGCCTACATTGATTTTGAAATCTTGCAACTGTTCTACAAATTTATGGCCTTTGCCTACTGGTGTGTGATCTTCCCATTTTCATTTTCCACTCCTGAGAGTGCTAGGATTCCGGCTCTTCAGAGGATGTATTTAACGTAGGTCAATTCGTTGGACATACTGTTATATCCAGAGTTGCCGCTATTTGACGCGAAGGGAGATTTGTGATGAACCCTAGATGCATCGAGCATGGGGCCTGATAGAGTGAATATCTTATTTATTATAGACAAGAATGAAGCCTGTGGCATCTCGAGAGCACTGGACGGCTATGGATGATTACGTCCAAGAAGTCTGACGATGCTTGAAAGCAAGGAAAAAATATACAAAGTTTCCCCACGCGTGCACGTATTACATTAATAGTTAAGTGCACCTCATGGTCTGGTATATTTGCATATCAGTTTATTTATATTATGATTTTTGATTTATTTAACTTGAAGTCCCCTATATTAACAAAATAAATCACAAAGTCGAATTGAGTAGCAACAATCAAATTAAGGATGGAAAATTATATTAGACGTAAAAAGAAATTTTGATTAGATGAAAAATAATACACGTAAAAATTAGTGATTAGGATCAGTTAGTTGAAGAAGATGGGACAGAAACATGTTTATGGGACCAGAAAATTGGGAAAAAAAGAGTACATGCGGCAAAGAAATATGCATGTTTCTCATTTTTGTTATTTAATGAGAAAAGTAACGAGAGCAATTAAACACACATAGGGAAGGTAATGAGACTGGTTTCATTTTTTTTACGAATTAAATAATATATTCATTTTTTTATTTTATATTGCCTAATGAAACAAAATACATACACGGATGAAGTTTCTTTCTTTTTTTTTAATTTTAATAAAATAAATTATTAAAATCTTACAACTAAGAGCAATAGCGAGAGCACGTAATCCTTTTTTCCACTCTCCCGGAAATCATAAATCTTTGCTATTTAAATTAGAAAAGTAATTAGAGAAATTGAACACAAATGGGAAAGGTGAGGAGACCGATTTCATTTTCTATTTTTACGATTTAAATAATTTATTCTTTTTTAATTTTATATTGTCTAATAAAATAAAATACATATACGGATGAAGTTTTTTTCTTTTTTATTTTAATAAAATAAATTACTAAATTCTTACCTCTGACAACAGTAAAGAGAGTACGTGATACTTTTTCCACTCTCCTAGAAACATCGAGTTTAATGAGAAAAGTCATGAGAGAAATTGAACACAAATAGGAAAAGTAACCAGACCGATTTCATTTTCCTTTTTTACTAATTAAATAATATATTCATTTTTAATTTTATATTGCCTAATGAAACAAAATACATATACGGACAAAATATCTCTCTTTTTTATTTTAATAAAATAAATTATTAAAATCTTACAATTGACAACAATAACGAAAGTGCGTAATACTTTTTTCACTGTCCCTGAAATTGTTCGAAACTTTATATTAATATTTTATATAGAAGATAGATAGATAGAAGACACAGTTTTGTGCTTAAACTCGTATTGTTTTGAACCTGTGTTGCTTGGAATTTCACGAACTATGCACCCAGTTCAAACAAATCATTCAAAGAAATCGAACTCATCGCTTCGTACATTGGCAAACCAACTACTTACTCCATTCAATATTATTAAAAACGTCCTGTAATTTCAGAAAATAAAGTTGTAAAAGCATAAATTGAGAGAAAAATGATTAGAGTTATCGTAATATATATATATATATTGGTTGCCTCCTACAATATGCAATGGTCACCGTCGTTGACAATCAACAGCTACTGCTACCGTGACCACGTGCAAAGCTTCCACAGGCAGAATATTGATTCGTCTTACCTAGCAGACAATGTTGCCTGTCCAAAAGTGAAGATATTAAAAGTTATCCCTATAAATCGGCTGCATATCCCAAAGGTTGCTTACAATCCCAAGATCAATAATAAAAATTACGAGAATAGTTCATCGAGGCTGAAGACATATGATCGTGATTTCAGTTGGAGAGGACCGTTTACTAGGGGACCCCGTAATTAATTAAATAAATCTCAGTTGGAACAAAATATAATTAAACAAACATTAATTAAACAATTATCTTAATCCGGCGGATTTACGTGTGGAGCATTAACTTAAATTCCGCCGGAGAAGCTTGTCTCGTAATCCTTTTGACCCCAGACGCATCTGCCAGCTGTTCTCCAGTCTCACCCCCCTCCTCCGAAAACATAAGAATAAAATAATTGTATAATCAATTGAATAAACGACAGTAAAAATCCAACTCGAGTCTCGAGCAAGTTTTATTCTTTTTATTCTCCACCCTGACTTTTAACATTTGTTTAAATTTTGACCCTCCCCTATCCCCAGGCGTTATATACTTGAAAACTCGATAGACAGGTTTCACATCTCCAAGTTTATAGTGTATATATATACTTAGACCTCTCTCTCTCTCTCTCTCTCTCTTCTATAGCAAATAGTTCTTTTCATTATTTGATGGAGCAGAATTAGGAAGGAGAGGAAGAATATTGCTCACGAATCATGGCGAAGCGATCGATTAATTTGATTCTCATGTGGCACCAGGCATTACTAAGCATGCAGTAGAAGAAGCACTTCCAGATTTTACTAGGACGAAATAAAGAAAGACCGTGTATATATAATAATAATAATAATAATAAATTGGAAAATTTACTCAATTAGGAATTTTGTTTATTTAATGAGATAATAATGTTGTGTTTGGTTTTAGAGTTAAGTAGAGTTGAGTTTTGATTTTAATTGGGTTGTAATGATTGTGTTGTTGAATTATGAGAAAAATTATGAAAAACTAATGAATAATTAAGAGAAAGTAATGATTAGTTGAGAGAAAATAATGATTGTGTTGTTGAATTGTAAAAAAAGTAATGAATAGTTGAGAGAAGTAATAATTGTATTTTTAAATTGAAGATAAATGAAGTTAAATAAAGTAGAATTAAAATTAAAGTTAAAATTTGTTTATGAAATTAACCAAACCGTAACGGTGAAAACTAAGAGTAATTGCTTCATAAAATCATGATTTGTGTTTTTAGTTGGAAACTGCAATACAACTTACTTTCAGTAAGTAGAGAATCGCATCAATCCTCGGGAGGCAATTGGTATCCACCTGTAAATTGCATATATCTCTTATTTAAATTTGTAAAGGGATAACTAAATGATGAATAAACAAATATGTCAATAGTTTTTTTTTTTAATGTGTGGCTTGATATGCAAAAGTACAATGATAATGAGCAGGATCAATTGGATTAAAAACGAGTCGATTTTTTAAAAGAATAATTTTTTTTTTCATTTATAAAACTCAAATTTAAAATCTTAATGAAGAACAAATAAATGACGACCTATTTAAATTAACCAATAGTTTTGGATTTGTGTTTTTTCTCCTAACAACTGTGTCGTGAACATACTATTTCTCCGTCTTGCATTCAAAGCCTCTTTCCGGTTTTTTCCCTCTAATTTCTTCGTTACGCATCTACTGTTTCTTTTCCACCTTAATCTCCGCCGCTGCTTCTACCTTCCACCCCTTTCCTTTCCTTCTCGTCCAAACCCCACCCCCCCTCTCTCTCTCTCTCTGGAAATCCAATCTCTCGGCAGGACTGAGCACGAAATTCCCTCTCCGCTCTCCGCTCTCTCTCCTTGTGTCTCTCTCTGCTATGCCAGATGCCAAGAACGGGTTACAGGAATAAACCCTAGTAGAGGTGGAAGCAAGGAGTAGGAAGGGATGAACTCAATTTCTGGCCGATTCCTGGTGATTTTCTCGGGAAAATCCGTCCACCCCCAGATGGGTTTTCTCCGGGGCGTAGCGCTCGCCGTACTCCTCTCGCTCTTCGTCTCTGCTTCCGCTCAATCCCAGCAAGGGGACGTTCTCTCAATGCAAGCCCTGAAGAAGAGCCTGAAGCTCCCTTCGTCCCTCGATTGGTCCAACTCCGACCCCTGCAACTGGAAACAAGTGCAGTGCATTAGTGGCCGGGTGACCCGTATCCAGATTGGCAGTCTGAGCGTTAGCGGCACTCTCCCCCCCGACATCCAAAACCTCACCTCCCTTCAGAAGTTCGAGGTGATGAACAACAAGCTTACTGGCAATTTGCCCAGTTTCGCTGGTTTGTCTCAGTTGCAGGTAATGTTTTGGAGTTCAAGGTGCTCGTAATTGAGCTTCCGCAATATATAACACAACTAGGTATTCGGGTCCTATCTTGTCTGCAGATGTTGCTGTCCGAGACAAACTCGCACCCATCTTGTCGAAATTTAACTGTTGCCTGTTGTTGTGTTGCATTGCTTACAAAAATTTCGACTGAAATTCTTTTGTTTTCTCGGACATATAACAGTGTTGGGTTAGAGAGTCCAGTCTTCTTTTCTTGCTTAGCGTCTTTCTTTGCAAAGAGTGTGTTGTTCTATCTGGCTGCAAGAGGACTGAACGTCTTCCACGTTCTTTGTACAGACTCTGCTGCTTCACCACAATAATTTCAGCTCCATACCTTCGGATTTCTTCTCGGGAATGACGTCTTTGCAAGTGATTGATCTTAGCTACAATAGTTTCTTGCCATGGGAGATCCCCGACAGCCTCCTCAATGCAACTGCGCTTAAGAATTTCTCAGCTAATGGAGCCAATGTTGTTGGGAAGATCCCGGACTTTTTTAATGCTGACAACTTCCCTGGTATGGTTGAGCTTCAGTTGGCCATGAACAACCTTGAAGGGGGGCTTCCCTCGGGCTTTGTAGGATCCCCTCTTCAATCCCTTTGGTTAAATGGTCAAAATGGTGAAACCAAGCTTAATGGAACTATTGAGGTGTTAGCCAAGATGACCCAGCTAGGTGAAGTTTGGTTACATGGGAATCAATTCTCAGGTCCAATACCTGAGCTTTCAAACTTGAAGAATTTGTGGTTTTTGAGCTTGAGGGATAATCAGCTTACTGGGGTCGTCCCTGATTCTCTCCTGAAACTCCCAAGCCTTAAATTCGTAAATTTGACAAACAACTTGCTTCAGGGGCCAACCCCAGCTTTTGGATCCTCTGTTACTGTTGATATGTCTGAGTTGAATAGCTTTTGCTTGCCAGACCCTGGCGTTCCTTGTGATCCCCGAGTTACTACTTTGCTCTCCATCGTTAAGTCAATGGATTACCCAGTTAAATTTGCGCAGGATTGGAAGGGGAATAATCCATGTGACACAAGTGATTCCTGGACAGGGATAACTTGTAATGGAGGAGACGTAACAGTCATCAACTTCCCAAAAATGGGTCTTACTGGTATCATCTCTCCTGACTATTCTAAGCTTACGTCGCTGCAGAGGTTGATACTTGCTAATAACGATCTCACCGGTACCATCCCTTCTGAACTCACGAAGTTGCCAAATCTTCAAGACCTTGATGTTTCAAACAATAGGCTGCATGGTCCTGTACCTGTCTTTGGCAGTAAGGTGAGCTTGAAAACAGCAGGAAATCCCGATATCGGCAAGAATATTACCGAGCCGCCATCAGGCTCTCCTGGAGGAAGCAATTCTCCACCTGATGCCAAATCTCCAACTCTGAGGGGTAGCAAGAAATCTAGTATTGGGGTGATTGTTGGATCCTTGGTTGCTGGTGTTTTCGGGGTATCTTTGGTTGGGCTGTCGGTATTTTGCTTGGTGAGGAGAAGGCCTAAGAATTCTGGTAAAGTACAGAGCCCGAATAATGTAATGGTTTTACATCCTCCGCATTCTGGAGATCAGAATGGGGTGAAGATCACTGTTGCTGGATCAAGTGGAACCGGTGCTTCTAGTGAAACCTACAGCCAGAGCAGTGGCAGGACTGGAGACGTTCATGTGGTCGAGGCGAGGAATATGGTCATTTCCATTCAGGTCTTGAGGAATGTGACAAACAACTTTAGTGAGGAAAATGTACTTGGGAGAGGTGGTTTCGGAACTGTATACAAGGGAGAACTACATGATGGGACAAAGATAGCTGTCAAGAGGATGGAGTCCTCTGTAGTTTCAGAGAAAGGGATGACAGAATTTAAGTCGGAGATAGCAGTCTTAACAAAAGTCCGCCATAGGCATTTGGTTGCTCTTCTAGGATATTGCTTGGATGGGAATGAGAGGCTTCTCGTCTACGAATACATGCCTCAGGGGACTCTCAGTAAGCATTTGTTCCATTGGAAAGAAGAAGGGTTGAAGCCTCTTGAATGGACTAGAAGACTGACCATTGCCTTGGATGTTGCTCGGGGTGTGGAGTATCTTCACAGTTTAGCCCATCAGACATTCATCCACCGAGATTTAAAGCCTTCCAACATTCTCTTGGGTGATGATATGCGGGCTAAAGTGGCAGATTTTGGCCTTGTACGCCTTGCTCCTGAAGGGAAAGGCTCAATCGAAACCTGCCTTGCCGGGACTTTTGGATATCTTGCACCAGAATATGCAGGTAAATCTTCCACCTGTAATATTTGGAAAATTTAAGTTTGGTGTTGTGGGTCCAGTTGGGAATTTCTTTGGAAACTTGTGATTTCACCTAAAGTTTGCAACATATATTTCATTGATAGGTAGGATGGTCATTATAGCTGAACACTTTGATTTCCCTTTAGGCCCCTTTTCTTTTCTTATTCTTTTGTCCACTGGGATTATCGAATTGGCATGCCCTGAATATCAATGGGATGGACAAATTTCAGTGCATGGATCCGATCAGACTCCATGAGAAGAGGATATTCCATAATTTTAGTACCTGATCACATTAACCATGATATCTGTTGTTTATCCAAAACCATGATATCTGTTGATGACACATTGTTTCATCAACTGTTGATGATATCTTTGTCATTTTGATGTTGGAAGCAAATTCGCTTTCCTCCAGCACTCACCTAGCAATTTCTCGGGTTGACACATTTCTCCTGTAGTTTTGTTTTATTTTTGTCTGATGATGGAGGATTCCTGTCTATCTGTTAGTAGTTATGGTCTGTTTTAGATACGACTGTAATAATCTCATTAATGTGTTTTGGCAGTGACCGGGAGAGTGACCACAAAGGTGGATGTGTTCAGCTTTGGTGTGATCCTGATGGAGATGATCACCGGTAGAAAAGCACTTGACGAGACCCAACTGGAGGACAGCGTCCACCTTGTCACATGGTTCCGAAGGATGCACCTCAACAAGGAAACCTTCCGGAAGGCAATCGACCCAGTGATTGACATTGACGAGGAGACACTGGGGAGCATCAGCACAGTTGCAGAACTGGCAGGGCACTGCTGCGCCAGGGAGCCCTACCAGAGGCCTGACATGGGCCATGCTGTGAATGTGCTGTCGTCCCTTGTAGAGCTTTGGAAGCCTGCCGAGCCCGATTCTGAGGACATTTATGGGATTGACCTCGACATGACCCTTCCCCAAGCTCTCAAGAAGTGGCAAGAATTCGAAGGGGTGAGCAACTTAGACGAGTCATCCTCCTCGTACTTGCCGAGTGGGGAGAGCACCCAGACAAGTATTCCCACCCGCCCATCTGGGTTTGCCAGTTCGTTCACATCTGCTGATGGACGCTGAAGGTATGAAACAAGTATGAATGTAGAGGTCCGGCTGCCTTCTTCGTGTTGACGTTTGTTTATCCTCCTTTGTGTTGCTATTGTGTTATTGATGATTTTTTTGGGCTTTATTAGTAGTACGACAGACATGGTCAATTGGTTGATCAAACTCCTCAAGGTGTAAAAATTATGTGGTCGAGTCGTCGAAAGAGCAAATGCGTGCAGAAAATTTCTGTTTCAGACTTGATCTGTTTATATCTCTGGTTGTTAGGCTCTTTGAGCATTTATAGAGTGGCCGAAAAATGAACAAATGGAAGAAGCCTCCTTTAGCTTTTCTTTTTGGTTAATATCGATGAGATGTCGTTATAAAGTGTGTAGGGCCATCATGATTTGGAAATATTACGGTCATATCATGTTGTGCGCAATTGAGTCTGGTCTGCCTTGGGATACCATGATCATTGTTGCCTTGCCTTTTACTTTGACATTTCTGATCATGCAGGGCCCATGATGGGCAATAATTTGATCGGATGGTAAACTTTTACACCGATGGGTGTTGCATCAAGCTGTGTTGAATTCTAGCAGCCGGGTGTCACTGTATTTTGCCCCATTAGTCTCCGGAGTAGGTCAACTGTCCGTATATTATATATTATATCTATGTATGTGTTAATTGTGGTTGGACAATTTTGGCTTAACATATGGAGAGAGTGGGAGACAATTTCGTCAAGTTTAATTCTTGTTAATGAAACTTTCTTGTATCTTTTAATTAGCTTTTTCTCTTATGTCGTCGGCCTTCCTTGTAAATCGAAAAATAAAAAGGGCTGATATGTTTCTCGACTGGGCAGTCGCAGCCGCACCGCATAACTAATAAGAAACGGCTGATGATCACATTATTTATTTGGGAAAATCTTTTTCTTCCGAAAAAAGATTTTCCAAACTGCTGAAATATGATTGCTCCTGCTTTTTTTAAAATTTACCAACCCTCCATCCTCTCTATTGGATAGTGCCAATTTATATCTATGTATTTATTTATTAATTTTGTTTTTGTTTTTTGGTTCGTATTTCATTGGTTATGATTACATTATTATTGTTATTATTATGATGATGATGTCTGTTTTGTCATGTATGTTTGAACATTCATACATTATATATGTTTGTTTTTTTGGGTGAAGAGGTATGTTTGTTTTGTAGTAGTGTTTGAAGGCGTAAACGCCTGCCACGTCCCACATTGGGTGGGCAGTCAGTATGCTTGCCAGCTATCTCATCTGTGTCCTTTTTATTACAATAAATACATATTATTTTGATAAGTGCAGTAAAATATATACGGGATCAAACGTTGGGTGCACTTTGTTATACCGAAACAAGTCTATATCACATCGTAATCTCAAAAAAAGAAAAAAGAAAAATAAATAAATAAATATATATATATATATATATATATATAGAGAGAGAGAGAGAGAGAGAGAGCATCACTAATGTCGATTCGGCTCTACGGAACCACCAAATATGGCACCTTTGTAATTTTACAAAATTTTGAGAGCACTTTTAAACGTGGAGTGAGTCGGCTGATCTTCCTTCGGAAGTTTCTGGAGTAAAAATGTTTTCGATATGGTTGAAACATGAGTAGTGATGCTCGTTCAAAAGTAATTTAATATATGTAAGTATTAAGCAATTTAGGAATATTCATCTTCTTTACGACGAGCATCATGTTCTGCTTCGACAGTGACGGCAGGTTTGTCGTGGTTATCTTTTTCTGGTCTTACATTGTATCTTTATATAAAAATGATTAATTGCCGGATATAATGGGCGCTTAGTCTGCTACAGTATATTCTTTCCTTCTTTTTTTTCCAATTACGAATAAGATACAAGACCTAATACAATGAAAGATAAATTTTAAATAATTAATAAAAGTATGTGAGTAGTCTCATTAGGTAGCGAACCTATAATCTCTAGATCAATAGGTAATGGCATACGACATCACACTACACTCATTTTTTATTACAGTACATTGTTTTTGACTTCCTTGATTTTATTCAATTTGTTTATTTTGTTATTATGCCGGCTGCGTTTGGCGGAATTATTTATTGAATCAAATCAATAAGGATTGGTTCAAGAGTGTTATTAAAATCAGATTGGACCAACCAGTCCGACCGATTTGATCGGAAGCCTGCACTTTGTCCGGTCCGCTTCTCTTTAAAGACCAAAGTTGCACTTTTAGACCTATGAGCCCATTAAATCATGCGATTTTTTGACTGAATCCATATGAACCGATCGATTCTATAGATTTCCTTTTATTGAAAAATTAAATTGCATGCATGAACACTTGAAGCAAGGACCTCAAACTCCCCCTAAGAGCCACATGCATAACCTCTTAGCCATTTAGGCAATAGCTACGATTGTTTCATTTTGATCATTCTTTTTATATCTTTAAAACAACTTCAATAAAAAAAACATTCTTTCATTTATTATTTCAATTATTTGAATTATTGTGTATATATTTAATATATAATAGTCTTTCTTAATTTTATATACATTATTTATTATTATTTAATTAAACGTACCATCCGGCCCATCGAAATCCCGATTGGACCCGTAAATCCATGAATCCATACATCAATCAATTCAACGTCCGGTCCTATCTTAATAACATTGGGTTGAAGTAATACAGCGCTTGTTTATTTTAAGTAAAGTCTCTCACATTTCAGTCTTGTAAATGAAGAAACTCGTTGATTGGGAGAGTTATCATTTAGTGAGTCAACCCAGCTCAAATTGGATTAGTCGGGACTTGTTAAATTTCTGGATATCAGCGTAAATATCTAAAAAAAAATTATTGCATCAAATATGTGGGCCGAAACCCCTTCAGAGTGCAATTAAATCAGGCACAAATGGAACATTGAGATTACTTGGTCCACAGGTAGATAAGACACCGACCCACTGAAGGGCCCAAGACCGAATTATCCAAGTCTTACGGTGCACCGGATCATCCTTTTCCTGCTTAGATATGTTCACGGGATTCTTCTACACATAATTGTTAAGCATTACAAGGGGATCTCGGGCACTAATCCAAATCCCTTCTTGTAGGTTTGCTCATAAATAAATAAATATCCCTACTTGTAGGTCACGAGTGGTCGAATTGGGAGGTGTTTCCAACTTAAGCATCGGAGGAGGATCTCGGGCACTATCTGAAATCTCTTCTTATAGGTTACGAGTGATTGATTTGAAAACAACTTTTTATAAAATTCATTGGTCCTACAAGTGATTGCGCCTATATCTGATCGGAAAGTTTTAGCTGATAATGACAGTACCGAACTCACCTATAAATCAATGAGTTGGCTCTTATTTTTCTGATTGATAGCCATCTTGTGCATGTGCATAATCAGTATGGCAGGGCCTAACTCTAATACCGTGTTAAAGTTCTGTGGGGCTACAATTGATTGGACCCGTGCTCCAACTCAAAAAATTAAAATTGGTAAGTGATGATAATTAACACTCTTATAAATTCAAAAATTGGCTCTTATTTTTTTGATGTAGAGATTAATCCTCAACAACTTTCCCATAAAAAATAAATATTAGAAATTTCGTGTTTCATCTGCCCACTATCCATGTGATAATTTGATAGTAAATTCATGTCTGCACCCCGTCTCGTAGCGTTTTGCATTTATTTATCTCACTCAGCTGGAGTAACAGGCAAAACAGGGAAAAATAAATAAATAAAAAAGAATTCTACCAAAAAGACCGATAGAGAAAGCAAGAAAATTTAACTAAAAAATAAATGTATTTTCAGATGTGGAAACAAAGTCTTTTTGATGGAATCTAAAAAATTTGAACCTGCCTGTTCCCCAGAAAGCTACAGAAAATTTGAACCTACCTGGTCCTTAAAAATCTGATTTTTCTCCAACCAAATGATTTTTGAGTGATTTTTCAAGCAAAAAAAAAACGAAAAAAAACAGAAAATCTATATCTATAACCTATAATATGTAATCTATAACATATATAAAAATGTGAGCCCACAAAGTGATTCTCGATATTTATAATACAAAGTGATTCTCGATATTTATAAATTTCAATTTTTCCCTTCAATGGACATGGACATTTTTTAAAATATCTATTTTGTTGTTCAACGTATTTGGACATATCTTTTATTTGTTGTTACACATTGATTCTTATAATCAACATGCATTTTGGAATGAGAACTCCTCTCTCTCTTTTCACACATGTAACTACCAATTGTGCCCTTTCAATAAAAATTCATTTACATCTATGTAACAAACACACACATATATATATATTGGCGTGAAACTCATTAAAGTGTTTCTCGATTTTTACTTTAATAACATTTAATTTTAAAAAAAAAACATGCATTCATATCCCTTTATGTGTCTTTTCAATTATAAAATATAAACCACGTGTATCTTGTTATATAAATTATATCCAATACCCTACGTACTTTTCATGTGGTTATATTTAATAATAATAATAATAATAATAATAATAATAATAATAATCTATAGTCATTATAAAAGGGTGAAGCTTAGAAAATTATTTCTTGATTTTTTTATTCCTAAAATGACCCTGATGATTTCAAAATATTACTTTCAGGGGCAACAGATATAGAGCTCTTTTGTGTCTTTTCATTTTCCCGCATACTTTCAGGCAAAAACTGTCGACTGTGCCCTTCTAATAGGTATGCCATCCAGGTCTTCTTCATTTTCCTTCCCACAAATGCATCCCCTTCTCCGCCATAAGCAGCCATACCCAGTACTCTTCCTATGAAATTATCTTTTACACCGTCCTCTCTCTCTCTCTCCTCTCCTTGGTTTCTTCACTCTCTTCTTTCAGCATGCGCTTTTATTTTTTTTTCACAGTTTTGTTGTTGCGGTTCTTTTTTTCCCACGTTCCTTGCGGTGATTGAATTCCCTCTACTGCTCTACCCACGCACAACAGGATCGTGCTGTTGATCTGCGCGCCAATACGGTATATAATGCACTGATGACTTCCCAGATTCCATCAAGACTTCCTCAGATTCCATCAATCGCTATTGGACGTAGTTGTACGGTATATAATACGCCCCAACCTCTAATCCTTACTATATATAATCTTTGAACTTGCCTCTCCGCCACTTGACTGGTGCTTGAAGTACCTGTCCTAACATTTTTTTTTTCCGGTAGATAAAGGTGCCAAAGCCCGAAAGGAAATTAAAGCATATACGGGCGGGGTATGAAAATCCTAATAGAATTGTTTAACATGAGATGGCCTAGACCGTTGGGAAACAGATCAAGAAAATGAAACCATAAAGGGAAAGATAACGTTCATTACAAGAAAAAGCGTCTAACCCGACGTTTTTTTGCCAATGCACTTAAAGTGCGTCGGGAAAGGATAATTAAAAATGACCTAGCCAATGCGAAAAAGCGCGTCGGTAAAAGTTGAATCGCGCTTACGTACTTATTGTGAGTTGAGAAAAATTTTATATGACGACACAATATAGCTTTTGGCAATGCGATTTATTGTGTTGGCTGAGGGAGATGATATGCTGACACAATTTGTGTTAGGAAAGGACACCTTTTATGGGCGTTGGCAACTTATGTGGCATAAGACAATGCAAAATGGTGCGTCAGGCCAATGTGCAATTCTGTACTGATATAAATTGTGTGGAATAAGTTAGGCGGGAAAATGAAATTAAAAAATTAGAATTTCCCGCTCAATCAAATTTTGAAAATTTAAGCAACGTGGGTCTATTTGGTATTAAATTTTATTTTAACTCAACTAAACTCAACTCTACTCCATTTATTTTCAATTCAAGAACACAATTATTACTTTTTCTTTTTTCTTCAATTTTTTTAGCCATTCAATTTAATTTTTAATTCTAAATTCTTTCAACTATTCATTACTTTTTCCACAATTCAACAATACAATCATTACTTTTTCACTTTTTTTCTCATAATTCAACAACATAATCATTACAAACCAATTAAACCAAAACTCAACTCAACTCAACTCTAAAACCAAACACAATAAAATCTTTCCTCTCCACTTAACTTTCCCACCATCGCCAATACTTCTCAATCATTCTCTTATACAAACATCATCTCTTTCTCTCTCTTTTCCCTCTCTTCTCTGTCTCTTTCTCTTTCTCAGCACTAGCAGCGGCAGTAGCAACAAGCTGCAAGAGGATGAGGCTGGCGAGCAACAGAAATAATCGAGCAGCAACAGAGGAGGTCGAGGAATAGCAGAGGTAGTGGAGCAGCGGTGGTCGAGCAACTTAGGGTTCGAGCAGCCACGTAACATAGGTGGAGAGGAGGGAAGTGGACCAACAACGTAGCAGAGGTGGAGAGGAGGAGGGAGGTGGACCAGCAGCGTAGCAGAAGTGAGGAGGGAGGTGGAGCAACAACACAACAACAGTGAAAAGGAAAAGGAAGGTGGACTTGCAGCGAAACAGAGTAGAGAAGGGGAGAGGAAGTGCAATAGTGGTGGAGAAGAAGAGGGAGATGGACCAACAATGCTTCAGAAGTGAGGAGGAGGAGGAGGAGGAGGGAGGGAGGCGGAGCAGCAATGCAATAGAGGAGACATGGAGATGATGATAATGATATTGGGGGTGGTTTGTTTAAAGCCAAAGTATCATACTTGCTCACATCGTATCTTTTACCATGTGATAATGATTGAGATGAGATCCTTCGTCATATTGTTGTCTTTAGAAATGCATTAATTTCCACCACTCTTTGCTAGCCAGCAGCTCGATGCCACCTCGGATTCTTAGGATCATATACTATGCAAGCAGAGGTAGGGAGGGAGACTAGTAATAGGGGTGATGAAGACGAGGAGCAGCTAGTTTTTTTTTTTTGGTTTCAAATGTGCTGCTCAGTTACTGCCCTTCAGAGGCAGTAGACAAGCAGCAACATGCTGCCTTTTCAAAGGCAACATGCGTACAATTTTTTTCAAAAGAAAAAAAGTATTATGCCGAAGCACAAGTGCGTCGGCACAAGTTTTTTTATATATATAAAATAAATGTATTTGCCAACCACTTTCATGTGTAGGAATAGGCTATCGAGTATATCCTGACACATGTGTGTGTCGACCCAGTTAGAACTTGTGCCAACAAACATGTATGTCGATTCAGTAACAACTTTGGTCGACGCACTTATTGTGTCGCCACAGGTCAACTTTCGTTGACGCACATTTGAGGTACGTCGACAAGCTTATATTATGACGCAAAAAAATTGCATCATGAAATGTAGAGTCTATGCCGACGCACTTTTGCGTCGGGGAAAAGCCTAAAAGTGCGTCGGTATACAACCTTTTTCTTGTAGTGGCTCTCCTACCAAGCTAATCTGCGCAGCAATTATCTTCTCGATAGGTATGAGTAATTTCCAATCCCCAACCCTTAAAGAGTATCTCTCTTATATTTATCAGAATTGGCTGAAGATTTGGAGCTCTAACATCCAATCCAAAAGGAATGTACGCACAATAGTAGAGTCAACTTCAAGAATAAGTCTTTTTCAACCCGTCAACCAAGCAAGTTCTAACCCCGAGCGAGCTCCCTATAACTTGGCAATAACTGAGGTTGTAAAGCCTATATTATGAACGAAACCTTGCACCCAGTTACCTCGAGAATCCCCAATAATTCTTCATCCTCTCGCTAAGCTCGGGTTGCCACGAGAGGCTCCGTCCGTATTCAACTTCAACCAACCATCTCAGGGCTTTGAGCAGCCGATATATCTCCAATGTCTGGATGGGGCCGAAGAAATAGTGTCCTCAGCGAAAGTTGAATAACTTAGAGATGTGTTGATAATGCATCCCACTTCATCATATGGTCTATCAAAGCCTTCTTGGAATAACTCCTTATTTCTCCAATTCCATATTAGCCAACTCACGATAGGTGATGCGATTCTCGCCAAGAATGACGAGACCTGACAACTAAAGGATCCCAAGATCGCTCCACGATCAGATTCGATTGACAAACCCTCGACCCGTTGTTTACAACATAAACAAGAACCTTGGTATAACTGACTTCAACCCGTTGTTTATTACGAAATAAGAACCTCGGTATAGGAAGACGCCACAAACGGTGGTGGAAAGCCGTTTGATAAGTCGATGATGAACGCCACGAAAATTTTCAATAAGTTCGAATTAGTTCTTCAAAAATCAAAGAGAATACTTTCACAATTTTCTGAATGTTCCTCCGTTAAAAATTGACAAGATGAGTATCTATAGACCAAAACTAATCATAATCTAGCCATGTCTCATCGTAAAGTAAGGAAAATAAAATCTAAAGTATCTATAGAGATATAACTTAATCTATAAAGACATGAAATCTAAATATTTCTAAAATATCTCCATCAGATTTAAACTTTAAACAAATCTAATGATATCTTCTCTTGATTTTCAGCAAATTCTAGAAACTTCTAGAAAATGACATTATCATGGGTTAATCCTCTGCATCATAGACTTGGCTAGAATCTTCTAGAACTTGAATCATGTTGATGCATCTTTGTTGATCACGTGGTTCATGTCCAATGGGCCTCCACGAATTTGCTTGAGGCCAAACCTCTTGAATCAGGTTGTTGAGTTTATCTTTAAACTTCTTTGCTCCTGTTCGCGTAATCAATCCAATTGGAACTTGAATTTGATCCCTTAAAGTCGTGCTACGATTTGCGTCATTCCCCTCTTGAAAAGCATTTGCCCTTAAATCATCACCTATATCAAAAGAAAGCAAATCAGCAACATTAAAAGTAGCACTTACATTGTACTCACCAAGTAAGTCTAGTTTGTAAGCGTTGTCATTGATGCGCTCTAGGACTTGAAAATGATCATTCCCTCTTGGAAGTAATTTGGAACGTCTTTGCGCAGAAATCTCTCTTTCCTCATATGCAACAAAACCCAATCTTCGGGTTCAAAAATCATCTTATGACGCTCCTTGTTGGCATTTTTTGCATACTGCTCCGTTCTTCGCTCAATGTTGAGTCTTGCTTTCTCATGAATATGGTTGACAAATTCAGCTTTCTTTTTGCCATCTAAATTGACATGCTTAGTCAAAGGTAAATGAGATAAATCCAATGGAGTTAATGAATTAAATCCATAAACAATTTCAAATGGTGAAAATTTAGTAATAGAATGAATAGATCTATTATAAACAAACTCAACATGTAGTAAACACTATTCTCATGTTTTTTTTTTAATGATTGCCATCAACAAAGTAGACAAAGTCCTATTTACTACTTATATTTTTCCATCAGTTTATGGGTGATAAGTAGTATAAAACAATAGCTTAGTACCTAACTTACACCACAAAGTCTTCCAAAAATAGCTCAAGAATTTAGCATCTCTATCCAAAACAATTGTTTTAGGCATGCCATGTAACCTCACAATCTCCCTAAATAACAAATTAGCAACATGCGAAGCATCATCCATTTTGTGACATGAAATAAAGTGTGCATCTTAGAAAATCTATCCACAACCACAAAAATTAAATCTCTCTCAACTTTAGTCCTAGGTAATCATAACACAAAATCCATTAAAATATCAATCCAAGGCTTACTATGAATATGTAAATGAGCATACAAACCGTTGGGCTGCACTCTGGATTTAGCTTGCCTACATGTAACACATCTACCACAAATTCTCTCAACATCTCTTTTCATATGTGGCCAATAGAAATGTTCTTGCAAAATAGCTAAAGTCTTTGCAACTCCAAAATGTCCCATTAATCCCCCACCATGAGATTCCTGCACTAACAACTC
This sequence comes from Punica granatum, assembly GCF_007655135.1. Lineage (NCBI taxonomy): Eukaryota > Viridiplantae > Streptophyta > Magnoliopsida > Myrtales > Lythraceae > Punica > Punica granatum. Next base: position 25,191,015 of record NC_045129.1, on the reverse strand, counting down.
TCTCAAGGAACAATTAGACACGCATAACTTATTCTCTCGAAACAGGAACCCATCATGCCTAAAGAACTTACCACAAGGGGTTTTCTCACAAGTCCGATATTCCTCACAAAATTCATGGTCATCATCAGCATATAAATTTTTAATGTGCTCAAAACCAAGTAATTTTGCATCAAGTGTAGAGAGTAATGCATACCTGCGAGAAAGTGCATCAGCGAGCACATTCTCCTTACCTTACTTATGCCGAATGACGTATGGAAACATCTCAATGAACTCCACCCATCGAGCATGTCTTTTGTTTAGCTTGTGTTGGCCTTTCAAGTGTTTCAAGGACTCATAATCGGTGTGAATCACAAACTCCTTAGGCCATAGGTAGTGCCGCCACGTTTCTAAAGCCCGAACCAATGCATACAACTCATTGTCATAAGTTGGATAGTTTAAGGCTGCCCCGCCTAGTTTTTTACTGAAGTAAGCAATTGGTCGTCCTTCCTGTATAAGAACTGCACCTATACCAATACCTGAAGCATCACATTCAATCTCAAACGTTTTTGAAAAATTAGGTAAAGACAGTAAATGAGCGTTGGTCAGCTTATCTTTGATTAGCTGAAATGCCTTCTCTTGTTCTTTTCCCCATCTAAATCCAACGTTCTTCTTGATTACTTCAGTAAGTGGTGCGGCTATGCTACTAAAGTTCTTCACGAACCGCTAGTAAAAACTAGCAAGTCCATGAAAACTACGAATATTACCTACACTTGTGGGACTAGGCCACTCTTGGATTGCACGTACTTTCTCTTTATCAACTTATATACTTTGTGCATTAACAACAAATCGCAAAAATACACGGTTATCGGTGCAAAAAGTACACTTCTTTAAATTAGCAAATAACTTTTCCTTCCTAAGCGCTCCTAAAACAGATTCCAAATGTACTTTATGATCATCCAAGTTTTTCCTATAAACGAGTATATCATCAAAGTAGACAACAACAAATCTACCTATAAATGCACACAAAATATGATTCATAAGTCTCATAAAAATGTTCGGAGCATTAGTCAAACCAAAAAGCATAACTAACCATTCATACAAACCATATTTTGTTTTAAAGGCAGTTTTCCATTCATTTTAATCTGATGATAACCACTCTTTAAATCAATTTTAGAAAATACACAAGAACCATGTAGCTCATCTAACATATCACTAAGTAAGGAATATGATGACGATACTTTACCGTTATGTTGTTGATTGTTTGGCAATCAACGCACATTCTCCACGTCACATCCTTCTTAGGTATAAGTATAACCGGAACGGTGCATGGGCTCATGCTCTCCCTCATGTATCATTTCTCCAACAACTAATTTACCTGCCGTTGAAGCTCATTTGTCTCTTCAGGATTGCTCTTATAGGCTGGTCGGTTTGGAATTGTTGCACCGGGAACAAAATCAATTCGATGTTCAATCCCTCGGATTGGAGGTAACCCATGTGGTGTTTCCTCAGGAAAGACATCTTCATACTCCTGCAAAAGAGAAATCACAGAACTAGGCAGAGCGAGGTCAAGTTCATCAGTATTGAAAAATGCCTCTTTGAACAAAAGTACAATCATCGGCTGATTTGAAAACATTGCTTGCTTAATTTCTCCCATTTTTGCATAAAAATTCTTTCGTTTTCTCTATGATTTTCTCTCAATTGCTGAATTTTGATTTTTTTTCTCTCTCATTTTTCTCGGTCTCTCTTTGATATTCACACTTTTTCTTATGTTCACTCTCTTTCTTTTGATCACTCTCTTTTTGCAATTTCACTTGATTCTCATATATTTGCTGCGGTGTCAATGGTACAAGAGTGATTGATCATTGGTTAAGTACAAATGAATATTTGTTCGTAAAACCATCATGCTTCACATGCCTATCAAATTGCCATGGACGCCCTAGCAATAAGTGTCCTGCTTGCATCGCTACTACATCACACAACACTTCATCTTCGTATTTACCGATTCGAAATGCAACTAGCACCTGCTTATTCACCCTTGTCTCACCACTATCATTCAACCATTGCAGCTTGTACGGCCTAGGGTGCTTCAACATGGGCAGTCCCAATTTTTTCACCATTGTTGTGCTTGCGACATTAGTACAACTACCGCCATCAATAATCACACTACATACATTGTCTTTAATGTAGTACCTAGCGTGAAAGATGTTCTCCCACTGCACTTCTTCAACTCCTTTTGTTTGCAAGCTCAATGCTCTCCTTGCCACCAATGTCAATGTATCAGGGGCTAAATATTCTTTTTCGAAAACGTCCTCCAATGGGGCATGTCATCGGTGTCGGAATCTTCATTGTCGGTCACAATTTCACCATGGTCTCGAATCACCATGACCCGCTTGTTTGGGCATTGACGTGCTATGTGTCCCCTGCCTTGGCATTTAAAACACTTAATGTCACGATTCTTGGAGGTTGGTTTTATTTTGAGGAACGTGGCTGGTTGATTCTTGCTTTTGCTCGGTTTTCGACTTCGACGTGGATTGCTTCTCATCTTTCTTCCACTGATTCGACTTCCAAGTGGATATGCTTGGACTTTGGCTTGCACGTGTGTTGCCTCTCCTCTTGAATTGGTTCCCAATCTTGATAGCCATGTGCACCATATCCTCAAACTCCACATAATGTTGTAATTCCACGGCATTTTGAATTTCTCGATTCAATGCAACCAAAAATCTTGCCATAGTAGCCTTCAATCTTCCTCTACATTTGCTCTAATCATGGCCACTTCCATCTCCTTAAAATATTCGTCTACACTTCGGTTACCTTGTTTAAGACTTTGCAACTTATTATACAACTTCCGGTAGTAATAACTAGGAGTAAATCGCTTCCTCATCACCCTTTTTCATTTCCTCCCACGTATCTATAGGTGGCTCTCTATTTCTTCGCGTATTTATCACCAATTGATCCCACCAAACAATTGCATAATCTGAGAATTCAATAGCTGCCAATTTGACTTTCTTAAGCTCGAAATAACTGTAACAATCAAATACAAACTCCGCCTTTTTCTCCCATTTAAGGTATGCTTCGGGATCACTCTTTCCTTGGAACGATGAGATTTTCATCTTAATACTACCTAGGTTATTGTCTTCTTGATTCCTAACTTCTCTAAACCGCCCTACATGTCTCCTATTACTAACAACCGAATTCCGATCATCTTCTTCATCAAAACCAGCCCCATAATTCTCTTCATCTTCAACTACCACTTCCCTCGGTTGAACTCTTTCCCTCCTAAGCGCATTAGGAGCGTTTCATGGCTGCTCCACACGTGTGTTCTTCATCTGATCTATCTGTTCATGAACCTGCTCCAACTCCAACCTCATCACACGCCTCATCACACGCCTCATCTCACTCATCATGGCCTCCATAAGTACTTTTGAATCAGCCAATTCCGTAGCACTTTCGGGAATACTCTTAGCACTGTTGTGAGACATGATTACTGCAAAATAAAGTTAAAAAGAAAGGACCTCACAATTCTCTCCCTTACGTGTTTACACTCAAGAATGTGAATCACTTTACACTCGTGTTTTCACTCAAAAAACATACGTGGCTTTTAACCCTCTAATGTCCTCACCACTCTTGCCTTTTTTTTCACTTGATAATTCTCTTTCAGTTCTTTTGAAATTAAACAAACAATTCTCCAAAATTTTCAGCAATAATTCACCAAGAACTCATCAAGGAAAATTAATGGTCAAAGGAATTTAAGGAAGAAAGGAAACAAGAAAGAAGGCAACTACTATGAATGATGAAATATATTAGAATGTTATATGTAATTCTGGGAACAAAATCAATATAGATCACAAAAGAAAAGGAAATAACAACTTTAGAATGGTCTGATGCAAAGAATTTGGATCAAATTGACAACAACAGCTTCTTTCTTTTCTTTTGATCTTTTTTTTTTGCTCTGTTTTTTTTTGGCCGATTTTTTTTGTTTTTTTGTTTTTGCTGCTAACAATCCATAAAGGACAAACTAGACTGAATGAAATTCAGCAAATTGAAACGAAAAGGATATGATAAACCTGATTTGGAGCCTGATGCTCTGATACCAAATGATGCGATTCCCCCCAAGAATGACGAGACTTGACAACTAAAGAATCCCAAGATTGTGCTACGATTAGATTTGATTGACAAACCCTCGACCCGTTGTTTACAACATAAACAAGAACCTTGGTATAACTGACCTCAACCTCGTTGTTTATTGCGAAACAAGAACCTCGGTATAGGAAGATGCCACAAACGGTGGTGGAAAGCCGTTTGATAAGTCGATGATGAACGCCACATAAATTTTCGATAAGTTCAAATTAATTCTTCAAGAATCAAAGAGAATACTCTCACAATTTTCTGAATGTTCCCCCGCTAAAAATTGACAAGATGAGTATATATAGACAAAAACTAATCCTAATCTGGCCATGTCTCATCGTAAAGTAAGGAAAATAAAATCTAAAGTATCTATAGAGATATAACTTAATCCATAAAGACATGAAATCTAAATGTTCCTAGAATATCTCAATCAGATTTAAACTTTAAACAATCTGATGATATCTTCTCTTAATCTTCCACAAATTCTAGAAACTTCTAGAAAATGATATTATCATGGGTTAATCCTCTGCATCATAGACTTGGCTAGAATCTTCTAGAACTTGAATCATGTTGATGCATCTTTATTGATCACATGGTTCATGTCCAATGGGCTTTCACGAATTTGCTTGAGCCCAAATCTCTTGAATCAGGTCGTTGAGTTCATCTTTAAACTTCTTTGCTCGTGCTCGCGTAATCGGTCTAATTGGAACTTGAACTGGATCCCTTGAAGTCGTGCTACGATTTGCATCAATAGGTCATTGCCTAGCATCATGCCAGACTTCAGATTCTAGTAAAGCCATACATCAAGGTTCTGCGAGAAAAAAACAGCATGATAACATTGTTGGACTAAGTGAAACCAGATTCGGCTTGTAGAGGGACAGTCCCTGAGTACATGTAACATTGATTTTGATGGAAGTTGGCATCGATGGCATAGTGAAGATTCCGCAAGATTGCGTCTAACTCGCTGCTCATTAGTAAGGAGCCGTCCATGAGCTGTGAGCCATAGAAATAAATGAATCATGTCCTATCCTTTCCACGAACAAATAGGCTTCCATAATCGAGCGGGAGAATGATGAAGCTCACCAACAATATGAGCATAAGCATATACCACTGAATACTTGCCTAAATTCGGTGCCCTCAAGAAAAAAGTATCGGGGCTTGAGTAGGGCCAAGGAGGTCGAGAACTAGAAATCATCAGCAACTAGTTTGATTCAAATATGGCAAAAATCGCTGCCAATCCCAACTGCCTTGCTCAATAGCAAAATCCCTTACTGGTGCTCCCTTTAACTCGTGTGGGACTTCTCCAATAGCAGTGTCTATTAGAGCTTGACAATCATAAAGCCACTGATCCTCCCAGAAACGGGCTCATGCACCATTTCCAATTAACCAGCTTGCACCATGTGAAACCTTCCATGCCGAAGCTATTGCCTTCCATAGCCACAAGTCAGCAACTCGGCTCGAGAGAGAAAGATCAGTTCCTTCCCTTCTTGGATATTTATGATGGAGTCCCTGCTCCCAGAGCTTAGGTGGCTTACAGAAGAAACCCCAGCCTATTTTTCCAAGAAGAGCTGTCTTGAAATCAATCAGCTTCCAGATACCTAATCCTTCACATGACTTTGGTTAAGCTACTGTATATCCCATCCCACTAAATGAATCTTCCTCCGATTAGACGAATGTCCCCATAATAAATATCGACAAATTTTCTCAATGTCCTTGCATATACTTGTTGGCAGTCGCATTATTTACATTGTATAAGTCGGTAAAGATAACAAAACTAATTGAACCAGTGTATTCCTTCCAACCATCGACAGTGTTGATGCAGACCACTCTGTTGAGTTGAGAACAAACTCCATTAACGATGTCATGGAAGTATGATTTTTGCACCTTACCATGGACAATAGGAATGCCCAAATATTTACCAAGATTATCAATTAAAGAAAAAGAGCAGAAAGATAGTATCTAGTTCTGATGTATTGTATTAACGTTCTTAGAGAAATACACCATAGTATTAGGCGCACTGACCTTTTGACGAGAAGCATTACAGAACCTATCAAGAATGGAGCAATCCTTTGCAATTTGATGCGCTGAGGCCTCAGCAAATAATAACAAATAATCAACAAACATTAAATGGGAGATAGCCGGGCCTTGTGAACCAATTCGGGTAGGTTTCCATGTATTAGCTTTGACTACGTCACATATGAGATGAGAAAGTCGCTCTACACAAAGCACAAATAAATATGGGGAAAGAGGGCAACCTTTTATCACTTCCGTTCTGGTCGATTGTGCATTCTCTCTAGTTCCATTTGCAAGCTGTTGGTATGAGAAGTTCATAGTGGATGTGTTGCCGGTCGTTTCAGAGAGACGCTGGAAGCTTTGAAAGAGCATTTCTACTGGCCAGCTATGAATCGAGACGTCTATAGGATTGTGGAAAGGCGTATCACCCGCAAAGAGCAAGGAGATGGTGCAAGGACTCTATATTCTACTGCCCATGCCAGAACACCCATGGGAGCATATGAGTATGGACTTTATTCTTAGACTGTCGAGGACTCGAAGGGGAAAGGATTCGGTGATGGTGGTTGTGGATTGTTGTGAAACTCGACAGTTTCGCATATATACATAGAAACATATATATATATATATATATACACACATTATATTACGTAAATCATAATTGTTTTATAAGTGGTATTTTCAGACATATATATTTATATAGAATGTATACTATGTATAGGCCTATTTCTCATTTCAGCAAGTGCTTTAGAATGTTTGGAGATAATAATAATAACCAAAAGAAATGGAAATAAAATAATGATTTGATTAGTGGGTTGTCTTCTAGATGGTGGAACTTGCCACAACAAATCCACTCTTCTCCCCTGTTGTGAGACCGGTCTCTACCAAATGCACATATATAGGCACACATATACATATCCGTATGCACATGCATGGTTACATGACATACATGTATATAATATACCATAATTTGTGGCTGGATCTTAAAATGTATATAATATACCACAACTTGTGGCTGGATCTTCATCTATATGAAAAAAAAAACGAAAAAGTGAGAAGTCAGATAGAGATGAGTGTAGAATGGGCCAAGTGGCCTCCTTTTCAGCAGCCCTTTTCTTCCCACCGCCTTTGACCATCTTTGACCACTTTTTTTTTTATTCTTTTCTTCCTTATTTAAGCCATACCCTCCCTTGCTCTATCCCTAGCTGAGAGAAAACGAAAATGAACCAGAAGAGAGAGAGAGAGAGAGAGAGAGAGAACTGAACTGAGTTGAGAAAATTCTTGGAGAAGAAGAAGAGGAAGAAGACTAAGTTGGAGTATTGATTAGTAAGTTGATTATCTATGATTTAAACATTCATATTTACTATGTTGTACATAGTTTGTTGCTCTTCTTGCATCCATCTTAGCTGATCAAGTTTCAAAAGGTTAGTTTACGGGAATTTAGTTAGCTTTCCTAGCTAATATAGGTTGAATTGGACATATTTGGAGTTAATCTCATGTTGTTTTGGAATGAGTTGGTCACTTATATAAGCTGAATAATTCGGTAGTAAGGCAGGGGGCAAATTTCTTAGTTGAGTTAGAAGCTTTCTAATACACATAGCTATGCCCTTCTGAAAATCTATAAATACATATATAGATGTAGACAAGTGTGTGTACATAGGTATATATATGCATATATTTTGCTCTTTGAGCTAACTATGGATTAGATAAGGGATCTGATTTGAGAATTTATCATGCATTATAATGATATCATGTGATGGATTGATTGAATAAACTCTTGTTTATTTGTATTTTGGAACCAAAGAAGTACTTAGAATTCCTTGCACTCTTCTTGAATTTGGCTAATCAAATTGGTCATCCATTTGATATATATTGCAACGAATCCTAAGTTGATATAATTTGAGGAATACACGTGTATAGCATTTTGCATCGTTTCCTATTTAGAGAGTTAGTCAGGAACCGAAAGGGATAGGGAAGAAGCATTTGTTAATTATAAACATCTTATATTATAGCTACATCTAGGAAATAGCACGGGAGGTAAATTGATGCATATTTTTACTCTTATTTAGTATATTATCTAACTCTTATGTTTAAACTTAATAGGGGTTGAGGAGACCGAGACTATACACTCGGAAAGCTCGACCCATTGAGCTATTATTTTCGGGGGTCTTTGTGAGTACTTCATTCCATTGTGAAATGATATATATAATTATAGTATGTCAGCACCCCATTTTGGCTCACCAATTCAAATGACATTATCAGTAATGATCCAAGCCGCAACTTGAGCAGAATACAGAAAAACGACTTAACAGAGCAGAAAATCACTATTCATCCTCAAGTCGGCGAAATCGGGCAAATGACACATGGACACGACAGAAGGACTCCAAGGGTCACTAAAGGACAACAGAGTGACTAGAGAGCTCAACAACGTCCAAAACCGGCATTTCCAGCATACCACGTGGACATCCCCATTTTTCGATAGTTTGCTCGACTATCGGAAGATAGCCAATATTGGACTCCAAAAATCCACTTCAATGCCAAACAGATGAAAAGTGTCCCCAAAGGCATTTTGCAAATCATCTGCTCTATACAGAACAACTTTCTGTATACAGACAACTTTTCAGTGGAAGTCCAAAAATGCCGATTTCTCGGAGAAAAGTTAATTCCAAATATCAGATGCGGCCACGCCCCACAATCATACAGAGCACGTGCAGAGCTTCAGATTGTCTTTTGGAAGCCATACAAACACCCTAAATGACTTCCGAGCGACAAAACGGGCATACCCTTCTTCGAAAGAGCGTAACTGGAGACTGGTTTGATGGAATTACGGCCAACGAAGTTCACACTACATTGTCCTGAAAACTCCAGCGTACAATCGCAATTGGGCAAAACAGACAGCAAAACCCTTTACGGTTTCTCGAGTAACCTCCGAGGAGCACAAAAGGCCATTTTCAGTGAAGATCCATATCCGGAGGTCCTCTTTGGGGAAACTTGAGGCCGGATGGTTGGCAATTCCAGTGCCGCTTATCTCAACCCTCAATGTGGAATCGTCGGAATGAATCACACAACTCATCTAGACCCCTCGAGCAGTGCTTTAAGGGTCTCAGATGCACTTTTCATATTCTTAGAGGCCCAATCTCGGCAAACAGAGATCACAGTGATCTCCGGATCGCCCAAGAAACTCAAAAAGAAATCTGAGAAATCCAGTTTCGGCCTCCTAGGACATCTTCGGCTCCATATTTTGCATTACTGGCTTAAGGGTCAAGTGCCCACGTAATTTGACAATTTATGTCAAAATGACCGACGTGGGATGCAGATACAAGATATGCTGTCAGAAGTGGGCAACCTCGCTCTGAATGCATAAAAGGAGCAAAACCGGCTTCCGAGCCTCATACAGACATTTGGCAATTTCTCACGGAAAATGCCAATCTCGGACTCTTTAAACCCGTTTCCTCGCGTATATCGATAATTCAACATTCGGTTCGAACCACGAGCCTCGAATGCGCGATCAATCGAGACCCGAGCTTTTTCCCGGTTTCTCCTCTTCGGTTGTGGGACCCACGGGCTACCCAAGATGAGTCACCCTATGCTCTAGAAGCTTCTTCTTCCTCTTCAATGCAAGAAGCCAACTTGCCCTCTCTTAGCCAAAATATCTTGGAGAGGTTGAAGACAACACTCAATGCTCATCAAAGCTTCTTGGCTCTTCTTCATCAAGATTGCATGGTCCACATTCATCCTCATCTCCTTGTCATTTTCTCCATGCAACTTGCATCCTCTTAGGAAAATATCAAGCCTACAATTTGAAGACAACACTCCATCTTCATCAATGCTCATCAATGCTTATCTCTTCTTCATTAATGCAATGGAAGAGGATGAGGCTTGATATTTTCTTAATCAAACCGAAATTTGCTAAGCATGGGGGTTAAGAGCACTTGCTTTTGCTAATTGTGTCATTAGCTTTGCTTATAAATGACCCAAAAGTGATTAAGATAATCACTTCTCCTCTTGCACACTCTCTCCAACCTTTCTCCTTCAAGAAATCCTCTCAAACTCCATAGCGAAGAACACTCAAAAACCAGCAAGCTTCAACACTTCAAAACCAAGAGAGAAAAAACGAAGCAAACCCGAAGAAAGCTTTGAGTTTCTTAAGTCGGAAACCGATGTTCATCATCCCGACTTTAGTTCAAAACTTCTCAAACTCCATGGACCACATGTTTTGGACCCAAGGAGTTCATTCATGAACTTAGATTTTTGGTTTGAAGTCATTTGCTCATCATTTCAGGTTGATTTCCTCATTTCGGGCGAAGATCGTGCTCTTGGGTGAACAGTGCACCCGTAGCCGCACGCTCGCGCGTCCAGCCGCGCACACGCGCGCACAGCAGCGCACCCGCGCGTCCAGCCGCGCGCACAGCCGCGCGCCCGCGCACGCCAGCTGCACGCCCCGAGCGCCCGCGCGCCTCCCGCGCGTTCAGCCGCGCGCCCGCGCACGCCAGCCGCGCGCCTCCCGTGCACTCCAGCCGCACGCCCCGTGCACCTAGCTCCCCGAACGTGCATGCCCTTGCACCCGAGCACTCTTCCAAGCGTTCAACCGAGTCACCCGACTCTCGAACACTTCCCCGACTCTTTCCTCGTATCCCGAGGCTAGGTAAATCACTCTTGACTTAGAGGAGTTAGGGCTCTTTACATTATTTGCATGGCTATGGAGTAATATGGCGTTTTATGCATGTTTAACTTGCAAGACTTAAGTTTTATACACTTTCTTGTTATATTATGCATGTTCATCATCATATAACATGTTAGCATGTCGGGAAACGTTTGGATCAACCCTCGGAAGACCTTCCCGACCCGAAATAAGCAAAAGAGCTCTCGGGTTTGCCTCAAGAAAAGGTGACCGAGGCTTGGCTTGCTTTCCTCGGGTTAAGATCGGCCTTGATTCCCGATCCAAGCTTGATTCCCGAGTTTTCTCGTGTTTTCTTACGTGCATGAAGTCGGTATTGTTTTATCGATTCCTTAAATAACTTGTTTGTGCATGTTTGCATGTTCGAATGCGCTATTCAAATCATGGCAATACCGACTTTAGTTAATCGTGTCATTTATCATGTTTGTCGTTTAGGCATGCGAGAAATGATTCGAAACGAGACGGGAAAACCTCGTGGAATCCCATTCGGGCCATGAGACCTCTCGGCTATCTCCAAGGAGAAGTAACCGAGAGCCTCTTAGACTCGTACGGGTGGCATGAGGATTCTTCTTCCCGTTTTGAGTCCGTTCTCGGCTTTCGTGTAATTTGCAATTTACATTATTGTCGCAATATCGCATAAAAATGTCTTTTCAAAACAAAGCATGCATGGATTCGGGTATCAATGACTCATTCGGGTCCATTCGGTTACGAGGGTAGTTTCGGTCATTGGTCCAAATATCCTCGATCCTTACGGAACCGTCTTGGTCGTCAAATCACGAATCGTTTTCACAATTAATGCATTTGGCGATAACCTTAAGCATTAATTCCACGAACGGGTTAATCGGAACGTTCACACGGTTAATTCATTCAATTTAAACAACTTTGCATGAATTGGACATTAATTTGTAACTCGCGTCGACGAATTACAAAACGGAGTTAATGCCCTTTTCAAAACCCTCATACTTTCAAATCCGTATTGTGTTGTTCTCCTTTTCTGAAAACAAATTTTCAAATCAAGGGCAAGAACATCATTTTGTGATTTGCCAACATCCTAGCTCAGTTTAAGGTGTTAGTTGGGTACTCTGTATCAAAATTACAATTAACTGACTAATCATTTCACTCGACTTAACCAAATGCTAGAAAATGGTTAGGTGAAACTCTAGGTTCCAAATCTAGAGTTAAAACACGAGTTAGGCTAATTCAGTGGTAATTCAGTGTCACAACACCGAATCACTGTAAAAACAATCCACACACTCGAAACTTGATTACGGACACCCGACATGTCAGGTTCTCAAACCAAAGCCGAATGCTAAAACATTGGCACGTGCTTGTTTGTCTAGGGTAGGATTTGCATGCCAAAATACCCCGGATCAATAAACTTGTTAAAACACGTACACTCAACAATAACAAACACCTTGTCTGTTATTAACATGTTGCGTGTTATCTTTCCGCACCTGTTTGCCATGCGGGTCGAGCCTGATCCCTAGGTCGAATAATATTAGGGTTCAACACCCTAATCATCGATCGCAGGGTCCAATGCCCTAATCAATACTCACAGGGTCCAACGCCCTATTCAGTGAGAGCGTCCATTGAATTTCGGTTCTTCGGTCTTTTCCCTAAACTCACGGTGAGTTAGAGTGGAATAATAACCGAACGCGAGTCGACTGGAATTCGGCCATTTGTAATTTGTATTTATTATTTTCGAGAGTATTGTAAGGATTTTTATTTTGTACATTCATTCTGTAAGAATTCCAGTCGGTGAGCGAACGGTCCGAGAGTCGAATTAATCGAATCGGTCTAATGCTTGCCCAGATACAAGTAAATCCAAGAACTCGCGGTTCTGGTTCATGCAGGGATTCAACCTCCATGGTTCGATGAACTGTAACGCAAGATTGTGAACCTATTCCCCGACACATGGGTTTACTTCCCTCTCGGCTTCTCAACCGACATCGTTTAGTTCACCGAATTTCCGGTGTCAAAACGTGCGAGCCGAGTGCAGCTTAATTCATGCGGTAAATCATAAAACATGCAAGCCTAGCAAACCAGAGTACCGAAAGGGCGTGCGGGATATAGGCCCGCACGTAACATGAACCCCCGAATACGGATTTTCCGGTTCCGCACAGACCAATGCCTTAACGACAAACTAGGTGTTCCATACCCCTAGACCCGGGTAACTTATCCGCCTTCGACCTACGGGTCGTAAAATGATAAGTGGCGACTCCTTCTCTCACGCGTGTCCGTCACGCGTCCCCACGGGAAGGTGGACACTCCCAAGCCACGCGATCCAAAAGCACGCAATGCGGGCCCCGACGAGAGTCCACATTCGGGTCCGTACATAGTATGTTATATAAATACTCTATTTCCTTGTGAAGTTATATGTTATAATTATATAAATTATTTAAGACGAATATAGTGGTAGTTAGATTAAGGAATCAGTCTTGCAATGTTGTGGGAAAGGATCTGAGAAATATGGCCTTTTATGTTTCACCTTGATTTGGGATATGCAGTGTGATTGAGTATGTGGCTTGCGTAAGAAAATATGTGATTCAATTGGAAAATGATTGTGGTTGTATTTGTGTATACGGAACTGTGATAATTTGGGAATAAGGATTTGGTGTGGGCTTATGATGTGTGATGGCATGGCTGCAGTTGATTGTGCTTGTGATTGTTGTTTGACTATAGCCATGGGACCGCTGGACCCGGCGGATTACAAAATGGGCCTGATCGGCCGCTGGACCCGGCGGAATATAAACAGGGGCCTGATCGGCCGCTGGACCCAGCGGAATAGAAAAAGGGGCCTGATCGGCCGCTAAGACTCGGTGTAATACAAATTGAGGTCAACTCTTACCGTCGGAGGTTAATAGACGGCCTCTGCTTATGAGATGTGGATATTGGAAGTTGAGAATGGTATGAGTGAGATGTGCGGGGTCACGGTACCGTCATAACTCCGTTGCGAGGGAATGCAACCCTATGGCTATATTGATTTGGTTGTGTTGTATATTGTTTGTTTGGTTGGATTGCTGTAAATGTGATGATTGTTATGATTGTCTGAATTATTATGTTGAAGCCGTGTGGTTGCTAATTTGATTTAGTTAGGCTATGAGCGCAAGATGATGTTGGGTTAAATGTTAATTCTAATAATAGTTTTATATGGTTATAAGGGCAATTGATTGTTGATGAAAAAACTTAATAACCATTTGTACGTATTGTCTAATATGTCGTGTTGGTGAATTAATTGATAGACTTGGTTATGCTACTACTATCTATAGGAATATTTGGTTGTCTAAAATATATTTATCTCTTATTATTATTCATTTTGCTTTGGAATTTAGTGCTCACTGAGATGTAGCTCACACCCTGCATACATTTTTCCAGATAAGCTTCCAATTACGCGGAGAAACCACTTTTTGATATCGGGGATCAGCTTGAAGGACTAGGTAGGAACCTTAGTTATTTGATAGATATCATTTTTGTATAGAATGTACTTTAGAATGTTACGACCTGAAGATTTTGTTAGTTGTATCACTGATGTGAGAGCGAAAAAGAAATCTCCGGAAAAGTGTATATACCTATCAGAGTTGATGGATTGGTTATATACTATGGAAATTTATGAGAAGTAAGTTTTTATGTGATAATGGATTCGATGAAATTTAGGAAAAGTTCTATCGAAATTTCGGGTCGTGACAATTTTGGTATCATAGCCTAGGTTAGGAGATCCTGTAAACTTAAGTTGAAGCTTGATCCCCGCGTAATTTTTGGATAATTTGCTAGGATTCATTTGAACTCCATGCTTATTCAACATTTGAGTTATTTATGGTTTGGATCTGTTAGTGAATAAGCATGGGGTTATGTCTGCTTGTTGAAATTTCATTGCACTGCACAATAGGGAAAAATGATGCGAAGCAGTTGAGGATTGGAAATATCATTAAACAATTAGGTTTTGCATATCAGGTTTTACATAAGTTCTTGCAATTCTTTGAGCACATATATTTGATTTAGTTTGTCGGAATATTATTTGGATCCTCGATTGAATCCAATATTTGTTGTCATGGTTGTAATCTCTTTCTTTCTTTCTTTTGGTAAGCAATGAAAATATAAACTTTTGGCACGTGTATATTGATATTCTTGCATATCTATAATTTGACTTGGCTTATGTTTAAGAGGGTTTGTTCTGTTCGAAAGAAACACTGTGATTGAAAGCTTGATTAGGAGCTCAGAAAAGGAAGAAAATCAAACAAGGATGATTGGGGGCTAGGAATAGCATAAAAAGTATGATTGATTGAATTCTTGACGATAAGGAAAAAATAATAATAATAAAGACTCGATTTTGCTTTTGGCTAAATTATAGTCATATTATGTAGGTGCTAAGCTCTTATTAATTAGGTTCTTCTTTTTCTTAAATCATGTTCGTTTTTTTTTATAAATGGGTTAACGATTCGGTTTGGAGCAGAGTAAGAATAGATGAGACACATAAATAGAAAGCGTATGTTACGTGGTTTATTTTGATTGTTTAGGAGACTTATCGGAATCGGAATTTGGAGAATCACCTTAAGCAGTGATTTGGGCTTGAAATCAGTTTGTTATGGATGCATTATTAATATGCTAGCGACTTGATCTCTTCTTGTGCCTGTATATGTAATCCGTGTGAGTTCGATGGTAATAAGTAAATCGAAAAACTAAATTGGAAAGTAGATGGTTAATTCGTTGGAATTTTACTGTTCTCTGAACTAAGTAAGTGGAGGATTTATTCACAGACTAATTTAGTGGATTACGAAATTGGAGAAGTAAAAGGCAAGATCTAAGTCGGGGCTTTAAAACAGAGGTAAATTGAATTGGAGTAGATGTGGCTGAGTTTTGATTGTGATTTCCTTGTTTAATTGTTATGTTAGTTATTCGATTAGTTCGAACTCAATTGCCCCATTTACTTATGAGAAACTTTTAATACTTTACTGATATATTAGTAAGATTTTTTTTTTTGAGGTTGATATTCATTAATTTCTTTGTGCTTGGTTAAAGAAAAAGCTTGGGACTTAAGTACACTTTTCGAAATCTATACATAATTATTATAATACTATTAAGAACTAAGTAAAGGGAGGCACCTCAGGTTTCCCATAGTTTAAGTTTCTCATGGAATCAGTGTTATGATCAGCTATTCTTCGAGCTTCAAATGAGTGCTGAATTCAGTCAAGTATCAGGGTCAAGATACATTTCGATTATACATATATGGTTTTACAAGGATTCTTTACAGATCAGGTTCAGAGGTATTCTTTTAGGAAGTTCCCACGACCTTTGAGCATATATGTCAGATTTCCTTTATTGGAATATTTCCTGGATTATTAATTGTTCAATGTTGTCTGCCATCCTGTGTTCTCTAATTCCAGCAATGGCGACTCCATATTATTTTCTCTTTTATATCTGCAACCAGTCAGGGTTGATGTTGTCGTGGGATTGATCATACGGGATTGAGGGAATTGTTGCTCTGCTTATTCAACAGGATCTTACTTGGTTCTTATCATTGATCTTGGGATTTTATTATTGCTTGGGTTAATATTTTAGTCTGGCATCATCGTATGAGTTCAACATGGGTTTCTGGTATTCTAAATTTCCGCTATCAGCAATCCACTTTGGCATGGGTTATTCTACTGGAAAAGCTATCAGGTTGAGATTGGCCAATTCTACCATCAGCATGGACATATATTAATTTTTTGATCACTCAAGGTAGATTTGGGGTTTATTTCAGTTAATATATATCCCAGCGACATGGAAGGATTTCTATTGATTAAGTTTGGATAGAGTTTTCGGTATTCGAACTCAGATATCTTAGAGTTGCTTTTGAGATGGGGATTTGGATATTCTACAACATTTAGGCTCAAATCATTTGATTTATTATAGTGGCTCAGCAGAAGCTTGGTGACCCAGGAAGGTGCTTGGAAAAGTCAGTTCAGAGGAGATATGGGAACCTAAGGATGCTATAACCCTTAATGCTCTAACTTTTTGGGTATCACATAAATAAATTTCGAGGACGAAATTTTTATTAGTGGGGGAGATTGTGAAACTCGACAGTTTCGCATATATACATAGAAACATATATATATATATACACACACACACATTATATTACGTAAATCATAATTGCTTTATAAGTGGTATTTTCATACATATATATTTATATAGAATGTATACTATGTATAGGCCTATTTCTCTTTTCAGCAAGTGCTTTAGAATGTTTGGAGATAATAATAATAACCAAATGAAATGGAAATAAAATAATGATTTGATTAGTGGGTTGTCTTCTTGATGGTGGAACTTGCCACAACAAATCCACTCTTCTCCCCTGTTGTGAGACCGGTCTCTACCAAATGCACATATATAGGCACACATATACATATCCGTATGCACATGCATGGTTACATGACATACATGTATATAATATACCATAATTTGTGGCTGGATCTTAAAATGTATATAATATACCACAACTTGTGGCTGGATCTTCATCTATATGAAAAAAAAAACGAAAAAGTGAGAAGTCAGATAGAGATGAGTGTAGAATGGGCCAAGTGGCCTCCTCTTCAGAAGCCCTTTTCTTCCCACCGCCTTTGACCATCTTTGACCACTTTTTTTTCTTCTTTTCTTCCTTATTTAAGCCATACCCTCCCTTGCTCTATCCCTAGCTGAGAGAAAACGAAAATGAACCAGAAGAGAGAGAGAGAGAGAGAACTGAACTGAGTTGAGAAAATTCTTGGAGAAGAAGAAGAGGAAGAAGACTAAGTTGGAGTATTGATTAGTAAGTTGATTATCTATGATTTAAACATTCATATTTACTATGTTGTACATAGTTTGTTGCTCTTCTTGCATCCATCTTAGCTGATCAAGTTTCAAAAGGTTAGTTTACAGGAATTTAGTTAGCTTTCCTAGCTGATATAGGTTGAATTGGACATATTTGGAGTTAATCTCATGTTGTTTTGGAATGAGTTGGTCACTTATATAAGCTGAATAATTCGGTTGTAAGGCAGGGGGCAAATTTCTTAGTTGAGTTAGGAGGTTTCTAATACACATAGCTATGCCCTTCTGAAAATCTATATATACATATATAGATGTAGACAAGTGTGTGTACATAGGTATATATATGCATATATTTTGCTTTTTGAGCTGACTATGGATTAGAGAAGGGATCTGATTTGAGAATTTATCATGCATTATAATGATATCATGTGATGGATTGATTGAATAAGCTCTTGTTTATTTGTATTTTGGAACCAAAGAAGTACTTAGAATTCCTTGTACTCTTCTTGAATTTGGCTGATCAAATTGGTCATCCATTTGATATATATTGCAACGAATCCTAAGTTGATATAATTTGAGGAATACACGTGTATAGCATTTTGCATCGTTTCCTATTTAGAGAGTTAGTCAGGAACCGAAAGGGATAGGGAAGAAGCATTTGTTAATTATAAACATCTTATATTATAGCTACATCCAGGAAATGGCACGGGAGGTAAATTGATGCATATTTTTACTCTTATTTAGTATATTAACCCTTATGTTTAAACTTAATAGGGGCTGAGGAGACCGAGACTATACACCCGGAAAAGCTCGACCCATTGAGCTATTATTTTCGGGGGTCTTTGTGAGTACTTCATTCCATTGTGAAATGATATATATAATTATAGTATGTTATATGAATACTCTATGTCCTTGTGAAGTTATATGTTATAATTATATAAATTATTTAAGACGAATATAGTGGTAGTTAGATTAAGGAATCGGTCTTGCAATGTTGTGGGAAAGGATCTGAGAAATATGGCCTTTTATGTTTCACCTTGATTTGGGATATGCAGTGTGATTGAGTATGTGGCTTGCGTAAGAAAATATGTGATTCAATTGGAAAATGATTGTGGTTGTGTTTGTGTATACGGAACTGTGATAATTTGGGAATAAGGATTTGGTGTGGGCTTATGATGTGTGATGGCATGGCTGCAGTTGACTGTGCTTGCGATTGTTGTTTGACTATAGCCATGGGACCGCTGGACCCGACGAATTACAAAATGGACCAGATCGGCCGCTGGACCCCGCGGAATACAAATAGGGCCTGATCGGTCGCTGGACCCGGCGGAATATAAATTGGGGCATGATCGGGCGCTGGACCCAGCGGAATATAAACAGGGGCCTGATCGGGCGCTGGACCCGGCGGAATAGAAAAAGGGGCCTGATCGGCCGCTAAGACCCGGTGAAATACAAATTGAGGTCAACTCTTACCGTCGGAGGTTAATAGACGGCCTCCGCTTATGAGATGTGGATATTGGAAGTTGAGAATGGTATGAGTGAGATGTGCGGGGTCACGGTACCGTCATAACTCCGTTGCGAGGGAATGCAACCCTATGGCTATATTGATTTGGTTGTGTTGTATATTGTTTATTTGGTTGGATTGCTGTAAATGTGATGATTATTATGATTGTCTGAATTATTATGTTGAAGCCGTGTGGTTGCTAATTTGATTTAGTTAGGCTATGAGCGCAAGATGATGTTGGGTTAAATGTTAATTCTAATAATAGTTTTATATGGTTATAAGGGCAATTGATTGTTGATGAAAGAACTTAGTAACCATTTGTACGTATTGTCTAATATGTCGTGTTGGTGAATTAATTGATAGACTTGGTTATGCTACTACTATCTATAGGAATATTTGGTTGTCTAAAATATATTTATCTCTTATTATTATTCATTTTGCTTTGGAATTTAGTGCTCACTGAGATACAGCTCACACCCTGCATACATTTTTCCAGATAAGCTTCCGATTACGCGGAGAAACCACTTTTTGATATCGGGGATCAGCTTGAAGGACTAGGTAGGAGCCTTAGTTATTTGATAGATATCATTTTTGTATAGAATGTACTTTAGAATGTTACGACCTGAAGATTTTGTTAGTTGTATCACTGATGTGAGAGTGAAAAAGAAATCTCCGGAAAAGTGTATATACCTATCATAGTTGATGGATTGGTTATATACTATGGAAATTTATGAGAAGTAAGTTTTTATGTGATAATGGATTCGATGAAATTTAGGAAAAGTTCTATCGAAATTTCGGGTCATGACAATTGTTTTTTGAAGATGTCGCATTTTATTAAATGTCGCAAAACGGATAACGCTAGCCATGTATCTGATTTGATCTTCAAGGAGATTGTTCGCTTGCTTGGGATTCCACTGAGCATTGTTTATGACCGCAACGTTAAGTTTCTGAGTTATTTCTGGAAGACTTTGTGGAGGAAGTTGGGAACCAAACTGCTATTCAGCATAACCCGTCATCCGCAGACCGATGGCGAAACTGAAGTAGTGAATTGAATCCTCTTAACTTGGCTTTGAACAGTGGTGCATAAGAGTTTGAAGAACTAGGATGAGTGTTTGGCCTACTTGAAGTTTGATTATAACCGTAACGTTCATGGCTACAGGACACTCACCCTTCAAGGTGGTCTACGAGTTCAATCCGACCACCCCACTCGACTTGGCACCGCTTCCAGTTGGCAAAAGGAGTTGCTTAGATGGAGCCAAGGCTGAACTAATTAAAAAAATGCATAAGGAGATTCGAGCTTAGATTGAAAAGAAAAATTAGGCATATGCAAGTGCCGCGAAAAGCGACGGAAGTCAGTATCGTTCAAGCCCAAAGATCTTGTGTGGGTCATCTCCGGAAGGAAAGGTTTCCTAGCTAGAGGATGTCCAAGGTGATGGCACGAGCTGAAAGTCCTTTTGGGGTGATAAAGAAGATAAATGACAATGCCTACAAACTGGAATTGCTGGATACATATGTTGTAAGTCCAACCTTCAATGTTTGAGATCTTATGCCTTACCTGAAGGACATCATGGGAGAAGGAGAAGGCGTGGATTTGAGGGCAAATCCTCTTCAACAAGGGGAGGATGATGTAGCACATGATCGAGAAAATGAAAATTCCAGTGCAGAGAGAGAGACCAGCTATGAAGGCCCAATTACTTGTTCATGGGCTGAAGAGATCCATTTGGTCTAGTTCATGGCTCGGCCATAGATATGAAGCCTCTAGAGTGTGTAGAAGTCAATTATTATAATACGGGTTGTTGAAATTAATGTAATAGGGTGGGTAATGGCAGAGTTGTGGTGTTTGGAATGGGGTCCATGAAATGGACAAATTTTCTAATTAGTTGTATCCTCCTCAATAAATAGGGGCTTCAACATATAATTTGAGACATTGAAAGTTGAATGCAAATTTGGTCTTCTCCAGTTTCTCTCTACTATACTCTATTTCGAATTTATCTTTTAGGTTTCTTCCTTAAAAGTGGCGTCCAACCACTCTTGAGTCGGCTATGGCACGTAATCTTATCAGTCTACGCGAGTGAGTGTATCAGGGAGCCATTGATCAAAATCTCGTTACATGAGTTACCATCGAAGAAAGAAAAGTTTTGTTTTTTTTTTGTTTTTTGTGTTTTTGCCTCGAAAATGATATGAATCTTAGATGAAATAGATAGGGGAATATAGACAAATTTCTATCAATCATTATGTAACATGTTTTACTTAAACTTTTGATTTGTTCATATCGGTTTCATATCATTGCATGAGATGCTTTTCATAAAAATAAAATGTTTTGTTTTGATGGAGGACAAATGATATGGTTTCTCTTGATTGTGAGCTAAGTGAAGGCATGAATTAGACTATCAGAATAAATGCACTCACTACTGAGAACATTAAAGAGGTCTTTTCATGCTTGGTTGATTCTAGGACAGCTGAGGGATGTTTGTTAGTTTTCTTTTTCTATTTACTTGAGGACTAGCAAATCTTAGGTTTGGGAGCATGTTAACTCTATGAAAATAGAGTTATTTGGCACTTTTAACGGGTATAATTAGAATTAGATTCTCGAGTTTAGGTTAGTTTTAGTAGGGTTATGGTTCAATTTACGTTCTTTTACATTTTGGTAGGATTTTGGTTTGATATTAGGTGATTTTAAGAGTTAGTTCATTAATCGATCTTTTGTAGCCTCTCGGTTTTGGGTGTTTTGAAGAAGTTAAAGTTGAGTAGACTGGTGCAAATTGCATATGGTTGAAAAGCCTATCGAGTTAGGAGCGCAACGGTTCAAACGGTTCATTGTTTGGGGCCCGAATGAGGAAGACACGACCAAATGAAATTCGTTGTGCAGTGTAGTTTCACTAATCTGAAAGGTTGCAGCTACGAAAACAGAAGGTTGGGGCTGTCCAAATTAGATGATCTGACCATAATTCGACTTTCTCGATATTTTCTGTGGATTCCAGGCATATTTGGAGAAGAAAATTAAGGAGTTATTTTGGTTTATTCGGGATCAATTCTTGGATTTTAAGAAAGATATTCTTTGTTGTATAAGATAGCAAAATTGAATTTTGATTCAAGAAAAATTAGATATTATGAGATATAGATAGGATTTTATATTTTCCTATAAAAGTAAGAGTAGCCGTGAGATTAGGGTATGGATGGCATTAAGGAGCTGAGAGCAACGTGAGAAGAAGGAGACTTGGGTGTTTGGTTTTCATGGCACAATGCTAATTTTCTATTACTCTTGTTATTTCTTCTTCAATTTCAATGTCGATATTGAACTCTTCTACTGGTTCTTTAATCCTTATGGGCTAAATTTCATATGCTAAAATTACAATGAACCCACGTGTAGTTAATTTGTTTATTTTGTCTTGATTCAATTAGTTTTTTTTTTATCTTGATCTGTTTATTCTATCTCGTGCTTATTGCTTGCAATTGCCTGATGAGCAATTATTATGATCTGTTAATCTAATTGAACTTGAAAAAGAAAATTTAGATTAAGAACATGGTTAGAGTAGTCTAAGTTCAATATTGAGGAATCGAGTTGATTAATAAGTAAGATAGCAATATACTTACACACTCTAAGTAGTCAATTCAAATTGAAATTTAATGAATTTAGCTTAATTGCAATTCCTATAGGAATATAGGGGATTTGTTGAGTAAGATATTTTTCTAAGCGATTTGGAATATACTTAGGCAATACTTTTGAAATTGAGATTAGTATATTGGGTTTTAATCGAATTAGGAAAAGAGAGAGTAGATCGAATTAGTGAAGTGTGAGGAAAATTCTAATTTTAGGTTGTCTCACCAATTGATTTTTCGGTTATCTTTAATTTGCTTTAGATTTCAAAAACTGATTTTAATTTGCTTGACTTCGATTAGGTTATGAGAATTCCGATCGCTAGTAGAACTTTAGGTCAGCTTCTCGTGGGAACAATACTATATTCATCACTTTATTACTTGTTACGGTTCATGCACTTGCGGGGTTAAAAAACCTTCAAACACCCATAGCTCCACGTGAATTAACTGTTCATTTTTAGCTAAATGAACTTATATTGTATCTTATTGGTATTAAATTCAACGAATGTTAAAATTTATCTAAATTATTTGCATGTTATAATATATAATAAATTGTTTTAGAAAAATTATAAGTTATCTCGATATCGGAAATAACTCATCGAAATATGTGATATGCTTCAAGTTCAATGTGTTAAGTTCTCTATAAATATCCAACAAAATTCCTTATCCATTGTATTTCTATTCGCTATAATTTTTTCTTAAGCACTTATATATATTACAAGATTAAAGTCTCTCGATAAGCAAATTTTATGTCTATAGTACATGTTTGTTTATCGCAATCATGATTTTACTTATGTGGCTGCTCTTTTTATATATATATATTTTTTTATCTAGATTCATTTGTAAGTCATATGTGTTGATAATCTATTTTTGTAAAATAAAAAAAAGATGAAAAATTAATGCGGAACGTGTGGAGATCAATTAGTATCTTTAATAATGTACTAACAAAGGCCTATTGAAAAAAAATAGTAATAACGAAGGGCAACTGAAGGGGCATTAATGGGGGTTCCAAAAAAAACAAAAAAAGATCAATTGGTAAGAACGCTCATTAAGCACTGAGTATAAGCATGGAACACAACAAATATAAGCACACGAAAAACTTAAGTTGTGTTTAGTATTAGAGTTAAGTTGAGTTTTGATTTTAATTGGTTTATAATGATCGTGTGGTTGGATTGTGAGAAAAAATATGAAAAAGTAATGAATAGTTGAGAGAGTAATGATTGTGTTGTTGAATTGTGAAAAAAATAATGAATAGTTGAGAGAATTTAGTATTAAAAATTGAATTGAATGGTTAAAAAATTAGAGAAAAAGAAAAAAGTAATAATTGTATTGTTAAATTAAAGATAAGTGGAGTTGAGTTAAAAAAATTTTAAAGCTGTTTGCTTCATTTTCCATTTATTGAAAATCATAGTGCCCAAGTTCACCGAAAAATTATGCTGCCCAAATCAGCAACACTAATTAGATTCATCAGGGATAAGATTCATCTCCAATTTCGTTATGTTGTTACATTTTTGGTTCATTTTAATTTCTATCTTATTTGCTTTAGCATGTAGTGTCAATTTAATATCTGCGATTTTCAATTTCTGAGAATGCTTCAAAACCATACACATGCTCTTCTTTGTTTCAGTTTCTTCTCATTAATTCCAGTTTTACATTAATTTTATTTCGGTTTCTCCATACGTTGCAATTTTTTTTCATTTCTTTCTTCAGTTTTGCTTCTATTTTATATAATGATAAAAAATAATTAGAATTAAAAAAATATATACATACATATATATATATGTTTGTTTCATCGAATTTTACATTAAAAATATTAATCCAAAAAGAAATGTTAATCCCAAAGAATCAATTCGACTAAGTTCCATGGATTGGTTAATCCAAAAGAAATGTGCCTTTAATTTCCTTTACTAACTTAGGTTTTTCTAAATCAATTGGAATTTCGGATTATGATTTCTATCACTTCCACCTCATCCTTGAAGACTTGAGTGTAAACCAACGGATGAGGTCAGTGGCAGCCTTAGAGGCCACTGGCATCTTCAGCTGGTGGGCGGAGGCCGCCCCCCACTTGTACATTATTCTCTTTCTTTCTATGTCATTTGCTATTCTTTTTAGTTGCAGGAAATTTTAAAAGATATATATAAGCAAGTCAATGACTTAAAAGTTGATGGAAATCATAGGATAGTGACGGTACAACAGATTTGACACCAGAATAAAACCTGTGTTTTTTCAACTTTAAAGTCACAAATGAAAATTTGAGATTAAAAAAAAAAGTTTGAAACCATGAGGAGCTTTTTCTTTTACGTTATTTTGCCTTACTCAAAGCATTTGCACGATGACCACTCAAAAGATTTAATTTAATAATACTTGTGGTTCAAAAAGTTTTAATAATGTATCGAGTTGGTGTAAAAAGTTTTTTTTCTACTTAATGGTACAAAATGTTTCAAAGTTGTAACATGATAGTACAAATCGTTATCTCGCAATTGACGCCGTCAAGCTGACGCTGATGGTGCAAAATCGATTTTTGTGGAACGTTACATGATGGTACAAAATATTTTGAAGTTGTAACTTAATAGTACAAAATGTTTTACGTAAGTTACATGATGGTGTAAAATTTACAGTCTTATAAAGGACGGCTTGACGGCGTCAATGGCGAGATGACGATTTATACTATCATATTACAACTTTGAAACATTTTGTACCATCAAGTAGAAAAAAAAATCTTTTTGAACCAACCTGATATATTATTAAAACCTTTTGGACCACCGATATAATTAATCCTAATTTATAGGATAAGTTTTACTTGGATTTTCCATGTGTCATAATCTCTTTTATTGTTATTAGGTCATCCAATTTTAAATTGCCACTTATGCACCTTGATCCGTTTCCACCGCCTCACCTCTGCTATCTTTATATTCGGCCTCTTTCGTTTTTCATTTCATTTTGGGGAGAGGTCGAGAGAGGCAGAGGCATCTGGAAAGGAAATATGAAAAAATAATATGAAAAAATTGGAAATTGATCTATCTTCGTTGTTTGTTTCCAACTTAAAAAAAATTCAATTCAACTTAAGTCTATTCTTTTTCAAATTCAACACTGCAATTATTACTGTTTTGTCTTTTTCCCATTTTAATAATAAATTTTTAATTATACTTTTTTTCTAACAATTTTTATAATCAAATTTTAATAATAAATTCTACATCTACTTTCACATTTATAAATACATACACACATACATATATATATATATATGTATATTCTCACTAAATCATATATTTATCAACATTTGCAATCATTACACAAAATCAAATTAAATTCGATCATGGTCCAACTCGAAAACCAAACGCAAGCTTAATATTCAGGGGTTTGTTAGGGGGAGTAATCTATTTCTAAACTAGTATTTTTATTGTGATTGTAATAAGTTTATTAGAACTGTATTGTCATTGCTATATTAGTGTCACGAATCATGCATTTATTTTTTTATAATCGATTATGATATTTACAAATGAGAAGTGGGGTTTTGAATTGTATAACTGAGATTGATAAGAGTCGGTGAATCATGTAGTGCCCTAGGCCAGTCGTAAGCCGAGCAACAGGAAATGGCTAACTGGAGTAGAGAGGCGGCCAGTATGGAGCTGCTACTATGGTCAAGAGCTGGAAGGGACATTATAGACGATTTGAATTTTGGAAGTTTCGACGATATTTTTATGATATTACTGAACTCATGTTATGATCCGTCTAGTTTAAGTTGTGGTTATTCACCAAGCGTCAAGCTCGCCTCTAAAACATATTCTATCAGTTGTTTTACAGATCATAATGGCAGTGGATTTGGGGCATTTTATTTGGATTTTTGCCCTGTTTGGATTCCCAAACAAAAAATTTTAACTTTAACTTTAACTTTAACTTTAACTTTAACTCAACACATTACATAACAAAAACATACATTTTTCAAGTCAAAAATTTTAACTTTAACTTTAACTCAACACACTGCACAACAAAAACATTCGTTTCCTAAGTCAAATTTATAATCACATCTCATTTGTCCTTATCCACAATCAAAATCAAAATCAAAATTACTTTAACTCAGAAACCAAACGCACTATTACTCATTTAGTCGAATTTGTAATTTTCAGAATATTCATTATTTATATGGAAATTGATCCATATTAATCGATTTTTATCGTATAAATTTTCAGACTTTACAGAAATCCTACCCCAAATCAAAGCCTATTACCATATCTCGGTCCGATTCACGTTGATTGAAATCAAATCCATCATTTCCGACGCCTGAACTGTCCTCTCCTCACTTTGGGGGACCAAATTAAGCTCTCCTTCTCATTGCTGGGCCATGAATGTCGGATCAGGTTCTCCTTTCTCACTCTGGGCCTCAATCAAAAGCCCCAAAAGAACTGACCGCACCCAATCTCATGAGAGTCATCCGAATTCTGTGTAAGTGCGGAAAATAGATGTAAGCAGCATCATATCCCAGCCATACTGGAATTTTGTACTAACCGCCCGACCAACTAAATGTCGGTGCATCCTTTTGTAATTTCTTCCTTAAATAAGAGTCTGATCAATCGAGGTTTTTATGAGGCAAAACTGTTAAAATTATACCTGATATAGTCAAATAAGAAAGATAATTATATCTCAATTAATCGGGTATAATTTAATAAGGAAATCAATAACTTCATTGAAGAGTTCACATCTCACAATTTATTAATCTGATATTGTGGTGAGTATATTCCATATATTTGTGCATAAGGAAATAATATAACTAACCAAGCGGTCTGATCACCAATATATATAAAGGCCTCGTTTTCCATTCAAATTTCTCAAACGTATATCTACCGAAAAAAATTTCTCAAACGTATAAGACGGAAGCCAGAAGACCCTCAGTGTAATTGTTTGTTTTGCTTTTCAGGTTCCTCAACGTCGTGTTTGTGCTCGTGAAACAAGTTGTCATCTGTGATAAGAGGTATATTTCCGCTGCTTCGTCAGACTATAGGATTTTTCATGAAAATGATTCCATCTTTCGTCTGCGGCTAACTGGCACCTAATCGTGTGATGTCGAATTTAGTTTATGTACTGGCAATATGAATTAATTAGCAAAGTCAAGTAGGATATAAAATAATGGTAGTATCGGAGAAGTCCAACGGTCAATCAATTATTATTATTTCAAATTAAGCTCGCATGCATGGGGGAATGTCGGTCAACCCACCGACTCGTGCGTTGAGAAAATCCCGGTCCAACCTTTGACCTTTGATTCATTCCAAAGAGGTAACCTCTCTAGACGCTGCTGATCAATATTTCATCACCATTTCAAACTTTCAACAGTCAATTATTCAAAACAGACAACTTTTTTTTCTTTGTTTTATTTTTTTTAATTTCCAAATCCCCCCGAAGTTTTGAATGTTGAATCGCGTGCACCGCCCCTCCCCTTAAAAGTCGTAGGTAAGACATATAAATCCCACCTAAAAACTCCCTCAAGGCCTTCACAAAAATTCAGAATACAATCTCTTCTTCATAAGATAAGATCGAACAGCAATTATCGATCGGGATGATTTCCTCATGGAGGCGACGAAGAGCAACCCGCCGCGCACGGAAGGAACAGCTAGTGGGTTGTGAAGAGGCAGGTGAAACCGAGCTTACCATCCCGAGTCATTTCCGGTGCCCCATCTCGCTGGATCTGATGAAAGATCCCGTCACGCTGTCAACAGGGATCACCTATGACAGGGAAAGCATCGAAACATGGATAGACGCTGGCAACCGGACGTGCCCCATCACCAACCAGGCTCTGAGGAGCCTCGAGCCCATCCCGAACCATGCCATCAGGAGGATGGTTCAGGACTGGTGTGTGGAGAACCGTTCATTTGGCATCGAGAGGATCCCCACCCCAAGGATCCCCGCAAGCCCTATGGACGTGCTGGAGATTCTTAAGAATATCGCATCAGCGAGTGAGCGGGGAGACCGAGACGGGTGCATTGAGTCAGTGGCAAAGATGAAAGCTCTGGTCAGAGAAGGTGAGAGAAACAAGCGGTGCTTCGCAACCCACGGGGCAGGGACTGCCTTGTCGTCAGCCTTCGAGGAATTCTCGAACACATCATCACTCGATGAAAACATTATTGTCCTTTTCGAGGAAATGCTCTCGGTCTTCCCGTCCATGTTCCCTCTCAATAGTGAGGCCAGGTCCCATCTTGGGTCGCCGGCATCGCTGCATTGCATGATCTTGCTGCTGAAGTCGGGCGACTTGACAGCAAGAAGGAACTCGGTCTTGGTCCTCAAGGAGATTGTCTCTTCAGATAGTAGAAATAAGGCTGAAGAGGTAGCGGAGATCGACGGGGCTCCAGAGGCCCTCTACAAGCTGATCAAAGAGCCCATTTGCCCAACAGCCACC
This sequence comes from Punica granatum, assembly GCF_007655135.1. Taxonomy (NCBI): domain Eukaryota; kingdom Viridiplantae; phylum Streptophyta; class Magnoliopsida; order Myrtales; family Lythraceae; genus Punica; species Punica granatum. The sequence continues at coordinate 25,161,948 of NC_045129.1, read as the reverse complement.
AAAGCTGCACTAGTTGTTATTTACCGCATGACCTCATTGAATCCTACCAATGAAAAAATCATCACAAGGCTCGTCGAGATGGGCCTGGTCAACCTGCTAATAGAAACACTAGTTGACGCTGATCGTAGCGTGTGTGAGAAGGCTCTGGGTGTCCTCGACGGGATTTGCAACATTGAGTTGGGAAGAGTCACTACCTATGATCATTCGCTGACGGTCGCGGCTCTGGTGAAGAAACTCTTACGGGTCTCTGAACTGGCGACCGAGTTCTCAGTCTCTGTGCTTTGGAAGCTGGCCCGTAGGAATGACCAGCCAGACGACGGTGCTTTGGTGGAAGCGCTTCAAGTGGGGGCATTCCAGAAGCTGCTTCTGCTTTTGCAGGTCGGGTGCGGCGAGAGGACGAAGGAGAAGGCGACGGAGCTTTTGAAGCTGTTGAATCTCCACAGGGAGAGGTCGGAGTGCATCGACTCCTCGGACTTCAAAGATTTGAAAAGGCCATTCTAATTAATTCAGAAATAGTCGGTCGTCCTTTACTTTCTTGTAGATGATTACACAATACAATCGATCAGAAGCACACATTTACTTAATGTAGATAGAGATTTGATACGTCATGAGTCATGACAAGTTAATTTGTACAAACATCCAATTAAATAGTACTGGTCTTTTTTCTTTTTTTTTGGGAGGTGATATCCTGCTTAACCAGCTCTCAACTATTAAAAGTGCTCTTTTCTTAAGCAAATTTCGACATCACATTTGTTTCTTTGGTTGGGTGTATAAAGTGTCACATGTTATATTGACGGGAATATGATTTAATAGCAAATTGAGCTCCAATAGGCATATTTTACCTATATTGAGGAGTTCGAAACCCATTGGAAGAACTTCGGGGCTAGTAAGGCCAAGTTAATGCTCGAACATAATAAGGTGGCGTTTAGTAACTGGATAAAGTATAATTATACTTAACTTTATGGGATGAAGATAAAAGTAGTTGATAGATTTATTATTAAAAAATTGATTGTAATTATGGTTAAGCAAAGTATGCGAGATAAATTATTAAATTGAAGAAGAAAATAAAAAATAATGATTGGGTTGTTAAATTAAGGGAGAAAGTAATAAATAGTTAGGAGAATTTAGTATTAAAAAATTAATTATAATAATTGTTAAGAAAAAGTATGTAAGAGAATTTATTATTAAATTGAAAGAAAATATAAAATGTAAAAATTGTGTTGTTAAATTGATAAAAAAAAAGTAAAATTAAATTAAATTAAATTAAGTAAGGTATGATTTAATAAATAGACCAACTAACGTTTAGTTAACCCACTGAGGAGTACTTAGAAAAAAGGAAAAAAGTCCTACGTGTTCAACTTTCCAAACCAATTCCGCCACACGGTCGTTTTCCAAGCAAACCGTGCGTGCTAATTCAACAGATCCATAAAATTACTTTGCATGACCTCCCAGTATTTCGAGACAGGCAACTTTCTGTTATAGTAAATTTAAATTGCAATAAGCATGAGAGCATATATTTGAACAGTAATGGACTATTATATCGGGTTATCATGGGAATAATTATAACCCGCTAGTTCTTATTGACAGTTTCCAATGATCGACCTGGACTCTGAAGCAGCGGAGGCAATAAGTTCATGTCAAAATTTATTATCAGATTTGGAGCTTAAACTTGCTAGTAAATAATCAGCAGGAAACTTATTAGAACCGAGGCCATGATAGGAAAATCAGAAATCTCATAATAATAGGTTGATCAAGATCACAACAAATGTTGCTCAATGATGAGAAATTAGCTTGATGAGTAATTATAGAGAAGAGTCTCAAGAGAAATCACGAGCATTGGTGCACCCGGATTTTCCTCTCTTTGTTTCTATAAGGCCATGTTTGGTTGTCGGGTTAGAAATTAGGATAAGATCAGGACATGGTGGGATTAAAAAACTCATGAATATAATGTCCCAATCTAATGATTGGAGCATGTCAAGATTTGTGAATGGACTATTGACACCAAATGATGAAAATGCCTTTATATTAGTTATTTAAGAATAATAATTATTATTGTTAATTCACGGAAAAAATAATTATTAGTAATAAGTTATGCATTTGAGCCAAGGTCCATCCGAATTTGTCGAGCCCACAACCTTGACTGAATCCCATACGCCTGACAATTTTATCAGAGACGGTCCGGGGCACCTTCGAGACCTAGTGACCTCAACTTGTATCGGGCCATAACCTCGACCCTATATCGAACCACCACAAGTGATAACTATAACCCATATTGTTCAGTGAAATTCTTGAATTTCATGAAATGATAATAGTTAATAGCAAATTTAAATAGCGCAAATCTCATGATCCTTAGATATTCCATTCTAAAATTCAAGCACCGGCCAAATCACGGTCCAATCGATCAAAATCTAAAATTAAAACATTGTTACATCATAAACTCTGTAGCATCATAAACCCTGCCAAATCATAAACCATGCCACATCAACCATCTAATGCTAGTAAACGATCAACACATAAGCTTTTCGAAACTCGTCCTCGAATACGAAGAAGTAGTGGATCGTTTCGGGAACCCCAAAGGATTTGGCCTAGTGGTTAATGTGCACTCAAGTTTGCACCGAGACCCGGGTTTGAATCCTCTTGGGGCCACCGGAACGCCTTTGGCGTAATTACCCGCTCCGTGCGCCGCCGGGGGTTCACGGAGCCTCGGGAATTAGTCGGGCGAAGCCTGGATACCCCGGGTTAGCCAAAAAAAAAAAAGTGGATCGTTTCGGGTTCTTTCAGTATCTTCTGACACAATTCGAAACAATCTTCAAGGATGTACCCGGTCTTCACAAGCCAATCGCATTTTCCTTTCTTTTTTTTTTGTCAACTTCTTTTGCATGCTCGATAGCAGTGGCAATTTTTTTGTCGAGTCAAGAGGCGGAATCGCCAAAGGTGCTTCATAAACGATTAGGCTATCTCAGATAACCCTGAAACAAGTCTATCCCCATACCCTCTTTCTATGCGAGGACTCGGATGTACCTTCGGTTTTGGGTCCTAGAAGCGGATCCACTAGTGAAAGCAGATGTGGCTTCGTCACATCCATCGGTTTCCATATCTTCTTCTTGATCAATAGCCATATTTGCTTCAAATGGGTCTTTGCTCAGACTTCCTGTAGCACGACCCTAGCCGTATGGTTGCTCAAATTGAGGATATGATTTACCCCTCAATATGGAAGCATGTGGCTCTTTCTGCAATTTTTTTTTAAATGACAGAATTAATAAGCAAAGAGTACCAAAAATTTCACGCAACTCTTCTTTTAGCTCGATTGCTTTGCCAATAAAATCTTCATGGGATCTGTTCTCATCAACACTACAAATTTTAGCCATCATGAATAAGCAAATTACGTCAAAAAAGATTTGAGAGTGCAATCTAAAAGGGTCTGCCCATAAAGAAAAAGCAGCCTACTTCTCCACTCAATAAGGGGAAGGAGACGATTGCACAATTTGTGCAAATAAGAATATACAAATTAAGGAAAGAGGAAGTAGCTGTATCAAGTATGTATGTATATATATATATATATATGTACATCTTAGGCTTGACTTGGGAGGGAATTGCTAAGGTAAAAGTGCTGAAGTATAATTACTGAAAATTAAATGTTGATTTTAGAATAAATAAAAATATTTGGGAGGTAATAATTTGAAACTGCTGAAATTAAAATACATGTTTAAAATACAGAATAAACAGAAATAATTTTTATAAGCACTTAAAGCATGTTTGTTTTCACAGTTAAAATCACAAAATTTTAACTTTAATTTTAACTTTAACTCAACACACTACACAATAAAAATACATATTTCTCAAGTAAAAAATTTTAACTTTAACTTTAACTCAACACACTACACAACAAAAATACACGTTTCTCAAGTCAAATTTATAATCGCATCTCATTTGTCATTTTCCACAATCAAAATCAAAATTACTTTAACTCTAAAACCAAACGCACTGTCATTAACTTGCTGGAGAAAATCACATTTTCAACCGTAGAAATAAGTTAAACCATGATTTTAAAACAATTAACCAAATATTACTTCTACTTAAAATTCAGTAAAATAAGCGCTTATTAAATCGGTACTGCACTCCTAAATGAAGCGTTAATGTGTCTCTGAATCCCAACTAGAAGCGCTTTGATTCCTCCAATCATAAATGAGACTGTAACTTCTTCGAATTTTTCTTCTTTGACTCTATATGGGGATTACCTTTTAAGCCACATGCCGGGACTTAAACTTCTAGTACCTTCTCAAGGTGTAATATATATCCTACCGTGCACTGACCTTTGTCTACCCGCATTGTACTGCTAAGGGCATGTTTGGTTCATAGGTTTTGGTAGGGACAAAATACTTATTCCGTACGTAATAGGTATTTTGACGTTTGGTTGAAGAGAATGAGGAATAACTATTCTGACTCGGAATAGTTATCCGGTTTTCATGCGGAATAACGATGCCTCCCAGCACTGTCCTGAATGGCATTTCCCCCTCCAAAAATTGATGTCAAAGGACAAAAGTAACCTAAACTTCTTTCACTAATTAAAAACGCATGCCATCCTGTTTATTTCCTGCTGAAACTCGACATTTCGAATCGGCAGAACCATCTGAAACCCTAGTAGAGCACTTGCGGCATCACGTCTTCGATTCCTCATGCATCCAGTGTCAATTCATCCGTCACATAGCGGAAAAGGGTTGTAGTCTTGATCTCCGCCACTCCACTGCCGGTAGGATTAAGCAACATCACAAATGGAGCTCGCGGACCTCCCTTGAGCCAAAGCAAGTAGGCTTGAAATCTCCTTTAATTCCACCCATTCTTGGTCTATTGATTGATTGCTCATTGGTTAATTCCACCCATTTGAGTGATTGGCAATGTTTCTTTCTGCAGAAGAAGCAAACCTCCACGGGAACGTTGAAAAATTCAAATTTATGGCTTTGTTGATTGATTCCTCTACTCGAATCGAGGTGGTCTTCCTGTGAGTGCCTCTCATCCCTACTTAGTCTGTTTATTTGGACTTGGGAAAATTTGAAGAAGAGTTATACTTGACTATAATCCTGCGAAAATGAATCTCTCAGTTTGTTTGTTTTGGTATTTATATTTTGCAGGGGCCGTTTTGTTCAAAGTATGGAGCATAGCGATGTATTGGGATGGTGATGTTGCCGAAAGTATAATTAGTATAGCTATTATACCTTTTGAAAGGTATAAAAATATGTAGAAATGACTAAAGTGTTCTATACACTTATAGCCCATAACCATTAATTGTTATTATTATGTTGAACATTAGTTATGTTGTAAACACGTTCACAAGTTTGTATAGAAGAATCTATGGTTAATTTTAGTGTCGTTGCGTTATTGAAAATATGTTTTAAGCAAGGTATTGATCATTTTGGTATAACATATGTTTTTGTGGATGTTGTTATAAGCAGGGTTAATTTTTATTTTGGTGTAACATATATTGTTTGTGGAGGTTGTGAATAATATGGTTATTTTTCATTATAGTGTAAAGTATATTTTATGTGGAGGTTTTTTAAGTAGGGTTTTTAAATGATAATTTTCTTAATTTTATTTAATAATTGAAATATTTTTAATTAAATTTTTATTGTAATAGTAGTTTATATTGCAAAGTAAAATAATTATTTTAAGTAAAAATGGCTATTCTTTGTTAATTATTTAATCAATAATTAAATTATAATGCACGGTAATTTTTTATTATAAGAGAATATGTTGTTATTAAGAAATTTTTTTATTAATTATTTAGATAATTATGCTTGTTAATTTATTAAAATAGTTATTTCTAATAATTACAATTTAAAAAATAATATTATTAATTCATTATTAATAAACATTTAAATATTAATAATTTTACTATTTTTAATTAAATTAATTACTTTTATTACTAATCATGATTTTCATTAACTTTAATTAAAATAATTAATTTTTAAAAAATATTTACTTTTTTAATTAATTAAAATGTTTATTTTTTATTAATTATAAAAATTGTCATTAAAGTTATTTATTTATGGGATTTTTACCTAAAATGGTCTATGGTTTATGCGTTTTGTCAAATTTATCCCATGCTTTTTTTTGTCAGATATATCCCATGGTTTACTTTTTGCATCAAATCTATCCCGGCATTATCTTTTCCGTCGACATCTAACGGCCGTGCTGAGCCCACGTGGAGGGGGGGGGGTGGGGGGTATCTCTCCACATGCCACGTCAGCACGACCGTTAGATGTTGACGAAAAAGATAACGCCGGGATAGATTTGATGCAAAAAGTAAACCATGGAATATATTTGACAAAAAAAACATAGGATAGATTTGACATAATGGGTAAACCATGGGTCATTTGGGGTAAAAACCCCTTTATTTATTGTATTAAACCCTATTAGATTTGGCATGGAGGATATTTCTGTCTTTTCGCCATATTTCTGTTCATTCCATTCTTTATTCTAACCAACCAAACTTCAGAATTATAATTTTCAGTTTTATTATTTTCTCCAACCAAATAAATTTTTATTCTAATCCCTGTCTATTATATTCTTTGCTTATTCTAATCCATGTCTATTTTATTCTGTATCAAATCCATTTCAGCGAATCAAACTTAGCCTGAGTCTTCAAAAGCATCAAAGAGGGCATTCTCCCCTTCAGTAGTCCACGCGCCTATCCTGCTTACTTTTCTTTTGAGATTGAGAATTATTCCCTTTCTCCACTTCTGTAAAATTGAAAAATGAGAAAGAAAGAACAAAAAGTAGAAATAATTTGTATCACTGTTCATATCTTATGCAGTCAATAATTTGAACTAAACAACTCATAAATAATATTCAATATTTGTAAAAACTACCTAAAAACAGCATAAACTATGCACTTTTTTTATGTTTTATCACGAATTATATATTTTTTTTGTAGAGAAATGCACAAATTATCGATTTGTTATGCATTTTAGCATTCCGTTACATTCTCTGTCAATTCTAACCGGTTGTGCTAACATGATACTTGACGGTGGCACATGACACATGGTTTTAGGCTAAGTAGGCCCCACCAAAATTTGTTATTAAAAAATCGTTATAAAATATTTTAAAAACAAAAAAGAAAATGAAGCCAAAAAGGAAAAGGGGGAGGAGGAGAATGGAGGGGCTGGCAATGTCGCTCTACCACCAGTCACGGTAGCACCTATCCAACTCTGGCGATCCCCAATTTCCGGCAAGCCCCGAGCCTCTTTCTCGACTGCAACAACAAGTAATCCTCGTAGAATTGACCGCCTCGAAGAATCCCGCATCCTCATCTTCTTTGTTTGCCTTCTTTATTGGTAGCCACCATCTCCTTGCCAACTGCCAAGATCATGCCTCAATTAAAACCCACAAACATAAGCAGAAGCTCTAGAGAGAGAGACAATCGGAGAGATCAGAGATCGACATCCTCGAAGCATCATTGTTGGGCTAGTCTTCCTCAGTGATTTGATGTCCATCGGTTTCCCTCCCCTTTTTCCTTCAAAGAAGGTTTTCGTAGCAGCTCCACGGATTTCTCCTACATTGGCTTGCTCTCCAATCTTGCCAACAGAGACAATTGCTCCGACTCTGAGTCTAAGCCCATAAACAAGATCAAAAGCCCAGTCAAAATCACATTAACATTGCCATGACCATGATGAGAAGTATAATTGATTTCATGTGATGGGTACAACTGGATGCATTGAAGGACCTCACAATGGAGAAAGGCGTTTTGTATCCTGTCCAGCTGCTGCAGCAGAGAGTCATCCCTCCTTCATGACAACAGCTGTTGTTAGAGGCCGATGCCACCGCCGACAACGTAGAGCGGCTCTTGTTGTTTCCTCCTCCTCCCCCTTTTCCTTTTCTATTTTTTTTTAAATTTTTTATAATGATTTTTTAATTATTAAATTTTCCTCAAAGTCTACCAAGCCAATAACTGTGTGCCACGTGTCACCGTCAAATGCCATGTTAGCACAACCGGTTAGAATTGATGGAGAATGGAATGAAATGCTAAAATGTATAACGAATCAATAATTTGTTCTTTTTTTCTGCAAAAAATATAATTCGTGATAAAACATAAAAAATGTATAATTTATGATTTTTTAGGAAGTTTTCCTAACTAATAAAGGAGTTCGAATCACAAAGATACAAATGTCTCCTCCATAAAATATATTCAACTCATACAAAATCCACTCAATGATAGTTCAAGGAAAGCATCCCAAAATAGCATCCCAATGATCTCCTACTATTTACCTGAAGCACTTGCTCCGTATTTTTTGCCTTAGACGAACAAAATTGTACGATTGAGGATTTAAGACTCAAATCAAAGTTGAGATTGATTGTCAATCTGTAGAGAGTTAACCTTATTTTAATAATGCTAATATGTCAAACAGAGGTAACCAATTAATGGATTTAAGAAAACAAATGTAGAGAAACTAATCAACCTCATACTGCCGCATTATTGTCATAACATAAGAACCTAAAAGAGCAAATAAGAATAGACTAACCTATCAAAAAAAGAATAGACTAAGCTCTGTTACAGCTGATTCTCCAAGGCTCGTCAACATGTGGTTCAAAAACTTTTCAGGAATAATGTTTGCAATAGTGGATAAAAGTGAGAGTATATGGCCATGGACAATTCCAGCTTGATCAGAACAGGCACAATAGAGCAACAAACTGATATCGATCTCATTGAATATCTCATCCTGTCACAAGAAATATTATACACAACTTTATCATTGAGAATAAGCAATGGCTTTGCCTAAAATACTTCTAATCTGTTAGAAAGAGAACAGACCTTAGATTGAATAGCACTACCCAAAGATAAATATGTCTTCAAGGACCAACAATATTTATATAGCATCCATTCCTACCAACTCCAAGTTCCAATGAGCAATTCGTTAACAACCAATGAACCTCTTACACGAATAAAGACAGTTAGGAAATGATGACAAATATATATGCATTTGGACAGTAGATGATTAAAAGTGATAACAACATACACAATTCGAATTAAATACGCTGATCCAGTGAAGTTAAATGTAGAAACAACCTGAGTATCAATGTATCGGATGTGCAAAAGCGGGAAGAGATAGAGGCTGCCGGTCTTCATTTCTGTATTTCTTTCAATCAATTGGGAAGAGAAGGAGGCAAAGGAATGCATGGGAGAATGAAAGAATTGAATGTGAAGAACGGTTACCAATCAATGAATAAGGAAGACAGTAGGGAAGAGGAGACTGTCGTTTCTGTACTCAATTAAAGCATTGCTTTTACGGAGGGAAAAAAAGAAAAAAGAAAAAAATGGATTTAATTGCTTTTAATGAGTATAACAAATAAAAGAGCTGGGTTTTCCATTTATTTTGGGCTCTTCGGAAATGTCCCATGGGCCACCTATTTAAATTATTTGGGTGGCTATGCAACCTAATGAGTTGATAGACATGGGTTGACCAATTAGTTTTTTTATCATCATCATTAATATACACCATAAATGAGCAAATTCTCTTTTATAATGTATTATTATTATTATAGATTATAGATAGATAACAGATACTAGACCTGAAGCCGGCGCATTACCGTGGGCCCTTACTATTTTTTTTTTAAGTTAACCCCTCTTGCCATGATTTGATTATTTATTATGTTTTATTTGAAGTTAATTTTTGTAAATAAATAGTAGAATATTTTTTATTAATATGACCAATTGCATTTATAGTTTACATGTTGTATTATAAATTAATAAATGTAATATTGATAAGAAGAGAAAAGGGATAAGGCACTTTTCATAAGAATAACTTCATGTATAATATAAATTTTATTTATCCATCGAAGAAATTGCTCCATTGAGTTGTAGTAACAATTACATGTGTGCAATTTTTAGTTTAGATATTTCAATGTCCATAGAACAAATTGGGCATCTGACGTCCTTCGCATTGAGAATTCCAATGTAATAATTATTCCAATGTTGGTCCCCAATAGCGTCACAGTTGAATGTCAAGGGCAGATTCTTGATTGCGTCTTGTGACAACAGGGCCCTTATGTTGGAATGACAAATATTAAGAGCATCTTTATTGTTGCCGAACGTCAGCACTGGGGTGAAGTATTGACGAGCTCTATAGTCATCGATGCTGAGTAAGACCATTGTATATAGACATTGTAAAATTTTTGATGTTGCTGCTCTCTTACGGCAGAGAATTCCTTTAATGCACATCCTTCGACGAAAAATAGATCAGTTCCGTAAAGAAGTATACCATATATATTGCCTGTGTTTGCTATGCATTGCAAGAACTTTCTTGCTGATTGATCTATCATAGGCAGTTGAGGCATTAAATCGAACAGATTTAGTTGTCTCAATACCATCCGATAATGTCCGAAATGTAGTGGAGCTGCAAAATAATTGTTGGGCAAATGTGTTGGACAAATACTGGAAAAAAAATATATATCTAACATTAACGTTGCAAGAGCAATAGCAGGAGTTCCCGTGAAATAGATTAAATGTAATTAATATAATGTTAAAAAGCTAAAAAAAATAATTATATAAACTATAGATTGAACCAACTTTGTTCTCTTACTCTCTGTCATATGGAAAGAAGAAAAAAATTAGGCCAAAAACTGTGATAGAAACATATGAACATTCATTCTTATCGTCTTACTCGCTACAGTGAACTTATAGAGATATGTAAGAGTCAACCAAGGAATCTGTGTAGCTTGACATCAGGTAAAATTGGCAACGATTAAAATACGATATATTGATCGAAAACCAAAACACTCCGTCGATGATGCCATGCATACATGCACTGGGAAAATGAGGACCCGAATCATCCCACAGCTAGTTTCGATCTACACAAAATGCATCTGGTGGTGTGTCTGGGAAGTACTATTCTAAAATATTTCAATATGTTAGGATCATGAAATTCAGATTCAAACCATGACTAATCACGTGTGTTTTGTCGATGAAGAGACTTGATTCACAACCTACGTTTAGTCTTGAACACTTGTACAAAGGGGAGATTGGAGCTGGTGTCCAATTTCCCTCTCTGACGCTCAAGTCAATGTGAGCTGTGAATATGGGGAAAAATAGTGAATTATTAACCATTCCTTGAAGCGTGCAAAGTGCATTTATTTATAGAGGATTTAGAGATAGATTACGTTACCAGCATGACGAGATATTCGGTATATTTTCGTATCTCATACCTCAATATATTAAGAAGCGTATCCCGTAGTTATGGGACATTCCCTATTATAACTCATACTTATAGGCCATCGCAAGTGGGCCTCGTGGGGGTGCTGAACATGTCTCGTGAGTGATCGGATTGAGCCTCGTTGGGACTCGATCGGTTCGTTAGGCCTTTTAGGCTGCCTCGGGTCAGAACTCGAAATCCTGTCCCCAACATTACCCCCCTACTCGGGCATGTGCGACATGCGTGGTCGAGGAAGTCATTGGCACGTGTCGCTCCATGGCTCGTGGAATATACCCCACCAGAAGCACACTCCAAGCGTCTGCGCATCATTAGATTTGCCTTGATCCGACAGTAGATAGGGGTCAATCCGTGTCAATCCTTCCCGTGTCCCCTAGTAGTCATATCGTTTTAACCCTGCTCACCGTCAACCTTTGGATTGGGCGTAGTTTGGCCTTTACTAGCGTGTCAGAGCAAATAATGGCGGGAACACTCCCAAGGCCACTATTTTTGGCATTTTGGTGAGAATCCGACGCCTATAAAAGGGTCATTTGATCTTTCTCCTCCTGAGCATTTCCAGACCATTTTCTTCGATCATTACCCTAGTCTTCCGGCAACGACATCCTAGAGGAATGAGAGGGCAACATCAGGTAGTAGGGCTGGACCCTCTACGCGTAGTTCAGACGATGATCGCGAGGTCTTCACCAGAAATCATATTACTTGTGATGAGTTCAAGGAGGCGGTGATGTTGGGCCACATTTATGACTTGGAAAATCCGCACTTCCTCTATCCCAATTGTAGACCAGATGATCCGAGCGATGATGGGTAAATGCCCATGTGGCCAGTGCTGATTAAGGCAAGTCTTCCCTGGCCTCTTCGCACAGACATCATGGAGCTATGTAGGCAACTCAATGTCACCCCTTCGCAGCTGCCTCTGAACTCTTTGAGGTTGTGGTTCACGTTTTGCGAGTGCTGCCAACTCCATGGCATAGTCTGTTTTCTCAATACTTTCCTTCAGTTTTTTCGCCTCTAGGAGAACCCTCGCATGTTGACATATGAGTACTTCTTCACGCTTTATTATGGGAGGATGAGAATACTCCATGGTTATTCCAGTACCAAGTCTGAATGGCGTAAGAAATGATTTTTCATAAACAAGGCGAAGCCTTGGAACCCTCAGCAGCGATTAGTGTAGCGCGAAGTTGCCCCTAACATTGACCCAAGGCTCTCACCATAAGAGTGGTCGGTCGTGGACGCCTGGAAGCTGATAATCCTCCTTAACGAGGGAGACCCCATTAAACTTATCTCCATGAAAGAGAACCCGAGGAAGTGCGCCTTGGAGGCGACACGACTAATTCCCAGCCGACCAGTCCACTTTACTTGGGTATATACTCATTACCTCATTTTCCTTTAATTGGTACCTCATCGTACACTTACTGCAACCTTTACAGGCCCGGTGTCACTGCCCCCCAATCACGCTGGAGCTCCTGCAGGAGCCAATGCTCCGATGCCATCTAACGCACCTCCTTTACTCCTCCAGCTGCCTCCAGTGCCCCTGTTACTAGGTCCTCACGTACACACGAGGAGTTTGAGTCCTCTGCCGCGAGGTAGAAGAATAAGAAGGTGAGGACAGAGGCCAGGTCCCCTGTCTGATTCAATGTCTCCAAGACTCGGACACTTCATGCAACGCCTTAGGACGAGGTCTGCCTCGCGAGGTGCGATGGTCGTTGTTGAGGAACGACAATGTGAGGAGGTCCCCTGCCCTTGCAACCTATACATGCCCTCGTCGGACTGGACAGTGATGAAGGACACCTCAATTGAGGAGTTTGGAGTTCCCTCGCAGCTGTTGGAGTTCATCTACCTCCCTAAAGACAAGCAACAGAAGAGGGACTTCTTGGGGTTGCCTCGCACTGAGGCAGTTGATACTCTCCTGAGAGATGAGATACGCGTAAGTTTCTCTCTTCACACCTTGATTGGTAACTAGAAATTAACTTGTCCAATTTCCAATGTTCTCTACGTGCAGGTCCTCCACGGTCGCTATGAGTCATGAATGGCCTATTACGCAACGTGGCCAAGCTCAAGATGGCCAATGATAACAAGGACCGCTTGGTGAAAGAGGCTGAGACTTTACGCTAGGCTGCTGAGATAGAGCTTGGCTAGTTGAAGGAGCGTATCGCCGAGTAAGAAAGTGAGGTGAAGGACCTCAAAAGTGTAAGATCTGGTTTTTTTTTTCCTAACACATGCATACACATACTTATATATACATATGTTGTTAAATATATATATTATACACGCTGCTTTAAAAATAAAAATAAAGGGGAGCATGGCTCCACGTGGCCTAACATCCTTCCCCCTTAGCAACCCCATTTCCACCGCCTTATCACACCCATTTCATTTATATTTTTCCCCTTCTCTTCTCTGTTCGATTTGGCTACGGGAAGAACGAAGAAGAACAGAGGGCGAGAGAGAGAGAGAGAGAGAGAGAGAGAGAGAGAGAGAGAGAGAGAGAGAGAGAGAGAGAGAGAGAGAGCTAGAAGGAGTGAGCAAAGTTGAGAACTTGGGAAGCTCATGGAAGAGGAAGAGGACTAAGCTAGGGGTTCTTGATTTGTAAGTTGATTTTCATGACTTAAAACATTAGTAATTGCTGGTTTTAGGTTTATTTTCAGCTCAGCTTAGCCTAAGGTCGGTTTTGTTGTCGAGCTTATTTGAGAAGAGCCATCTGTGAGTTTCTCGTTGTTAAGGCTATGTTGAAATCAGTTAGTTGAGTTAGTTATATGATCAGGAAGTGGTAAAATTAGCTGGATATTAGAGTTATTCTTGATGAAAGCCCAGTAAGCAGGGAGTGAGCGGTAGATGTTAGATTGCTAATTAGTTTGGGTGTACTGATAATTTTCGAATTTCCTTTGGGGTTGAAGTTATATACTTCAATGTCCTCTTCCTTATATGATTTGGGAAATGGGGGAGCACCCGAGAGGAAGAGGTTAAGCTTAGAATTAGGTAAATTGAATGATATGCTTAGGTATGTGAGATTGATTGTATTATTATTACTGTTTAAGCTTTGTCTTGCCTATATGTAATTTTTGTGATAAATTGAGGTCGTGATTAGGTAAAATATTGGATTGACAAAGTTCAAGGTCGTAGTTAGTTACGGTTGTTGAGTGGTAACCTAAGGAACAGGGGAAGCTAATTATACTTCCCCATGGCATGAGAAAAATCCGATTTACAATTTTAAGGTCATGGAGATGGCTAGAATGGAAACTTTGATTTAAAGAGTCGGTTTGCTGCCTTGCACTAGTCTTTATTGGGTTGAAATTTTCTATTTTGGTGTGAATGATCTTCATTAAGTTGAAACTCATCGTGAGAAATCTATGGATAGATTAAGTTGGAAATATATATAAGCATATACATATTTATACTTGATAATTTGTTTTTAATGAAGATTAAGTGAGCGGTGAAAAATGATTATTGATATTTTAGTTATGAATTTGCTCATTTTACTGTTTAAAATGCTATTGGGATTAACTAGTTTTGTTTGGGAATATTTTTAGATTTTTGAATTAATTGTGAGAACATCAAAGGGTGAATTGAGTAATAGGAAAGGTTGGGTACTAACTTGCATCATTCCATGAAGTATTATTCTGTAGATTTATCTAAGATGAAAATTATAAAGAGGTCATGGGGGTCAATGAGGTGCTACTTTCATTACTTTTAGTGCTAGATAAGCATACTAGAGACTAGTATGGGATTGCTTTTTCATGAAAAATTATTCTAAGTCATAGAACTAGCATGCAATATAATCTATAATTTTTAGGGAATAAACGTACTGTCAAAGTGTATGATTAGTTACTTGGTGTGATATATATATGCTTATAAATTGGTTTCTTGTTAAATTTAATATCTGTCAGGGATGGAGTATACAAAAGCCAAATGTCTCGAAAACTTGAACTTGGTGATTTGTTTTTGGGAGTTACCGGTGAGTACTTCATTCCATTGTGAAATTATATATATATATATGTTATGTGAGTACTTTATTCCCTTGTAAAATGATGTATTATAGTTATATAAATTATTTTAAAAGAATATTGTGATAGTTACAAATTAAGGAATTGGTATTACTATGTTGTGTGAATTGATTTGAGAGATGTTGCATTTTTGTGTTTCACTTTAATTTGGGATATGTATCGTGATTGTGAATGCTGATTGTGATGATAACATGTTGTCATTGTACTGTGATTGAAATTGTGCTTGTGTATGATGATATATGAGGTGAGATGGCACGGTTACAATTGAGTATGCTTGTGTTGTTTAAATATAGTCATAGGACCGCTGGACCAAGCGGATTATAAAATGGGCATGATCGGCATGATCGGCTGCTGGACCCGGCGGAATATAAATATGGGCCAGATCGGCCGCTGGACCCGGCGGAATATAAATATGGGCCAGATCGGCCGCTGGACCGGGCGAAATATAAATATGGGCCAGATCGGCCGCTGGACCGGGCGAAATATAAATATGGGCCAGATCGGCCGCTGGACCCGGCGAAATATAAATATGGGCCAGATCAGTCGCTGGACCCGGCGGAATATAAATAGGGGCCTGATCGGCCGCTGGACCCGGCGGAATAGAAAAATGGGTCCGATTGGCCGCGAGACCTGACGGAATATAAATTATGGTCAACTCTTACCGCCAGAGGTTAATAGGCAACCCTCGCTTATGAGATATAGATATTGGGAGTTGAGAATGATATGAGTGAGATATGCGGGGTCACGGTACCGTCGTAACTCTGTCGCGAGGAAATGCAACCCTATGACTATATTGATTGATTGTGTTGTATATTGTTTGTCTAGTATGATTGCTGAAGATGTGATGATTCTTGAGATTGTGTAAAGTTGTTCTTGAAAGTCGTGTTGTTGCTAAAGTTTGATCTGTCAAGTCATTGTGTTGTGAGTTGCTATGGATTGCTAATGAATGGATATTTAATGTTTATGTGATATTGGATATTAGAGAAATGGTTGGAAGAGTTGTGTGTATTTGTTAGTAGGACTTAAATTTAGTTATTATATTATATATAATTATTAATATAGTTTGCATATATATATATATATATATATATATATATATATATATATATCGTATATGTGCGCGATGAGTTGATAGTTGAATTGGTTGTGATGGTATTAATTATTGGAATATTAAGCTGGTTGCAATTAAATATTTATTTAATCATAATTCATTTTGCTTTGGAATTTAGTATTCACTGAGATGCAGCTCACACTCTGCATATATTTTTCAGTTGAACTAGGAGCTAGAGTTGCAGTACATGAGAACTCTTTTGATATCGGGAATCAGCTCGGAGGACTAGGTAGGAACCTTAGTTATTTGATAAGTATTATTTTTGTATAGAATGTATTTGAATATATTACAACTTGAAATTTTGTTTAGTTAGGGCTGGTGATTGGTTGAGAAAAGAAAATTACTCTCTTTTGATATATATATATATATATATATATTAAAGCTTGCTGGATTGGTTTGTATTTTTGGGAGTCTATGGAAAGTCGATTTTATATGAATAGTTATGTGATAATTGATATCGATGAATTTTAAGGGAATTGTTGCTGAAATTTCGGGTCGTGACAAAAAGAGAGTCCAAGAAGTCCTAGCAGAGAATTGAACAGATGACTAGTGACCACATGAGGGCAATCAAGTCTGTTAGGAAGGAGAAGAAAGCTCCTCTTGCTAAAGCAAGGAGAGAAAAATAGGAGGCAGTGGTGGAGGCTGGCGCCAAAGCCGTCATTGAGTACAGGGCTTGGCTCGAGTATACTGCAGACTTGGGCAGGGCCTTGTTCGAGCTGACTCGAGGCATCAGTGGGGAGTTGAAAGAAAATGACCTACAGGTGGATACGATACCTTCGTGTACTACCACAGCTATCTGGCTGCCCTAGGGGAGCCTGAATCCCCAGTCGATGACACCCCAACTTAGAATTCACCTCTCCACGCTCAAGAGGTGGAAACATAGATAAGACCTACAACCCCTACGAGCGAAGTGCTGGAGGCTCCTCGCGATGCCACAACAGAGGCTTCTGCTGAAGCCTAGACTGCCCAGGAAGCCCTTCAACTCGAAGCTCGGACTACTCTAGAATAGACATTACCCCTTCTCCACTATGCCTAGGGCTTCGCACTCTTGTAATATACTTTTTCATTAATGAAAATGCTATTTTCCTTCCATTTGTTGATGCTTGGCTTTTATCTTAATCGAAATAACGCCTGTTAAGATCCTGGCAAGTGCAACGCTGCAAAGGACTTAAAAATTTATAGAAAGTTAATCATCCTTCGCCGAATTAACAAATAACATCTCGTAGGTCAGAAAACAGTTACTAGCACCACTCCCCCCTTTAAGATAGCATACGCGGTGACTGATACAACTAAGGTTCTTTAACTATTGATGCGTCCATTTGCCAAGCCGAAGCGAGGGTGTGTGGTTATTGATACCACTCTCAAGTAATAACTGACATCACTTGAACACCATGTTGAACGAAGCGAGCGGGGGTGTGCGGTTACTAATATCGCTCTCGAGTGATGAATGATATCACTCAAGCACCCTAATGAGCGAAGCGGCAAGGGTGTGATACCAATCTCGAGTGATAATTGACATCGCTCAAGCACCTTGTTGAGCGAAACGAGTGAGGGTGTGTGGTTACGTATACCAGTCTCGAGTGATAGCTGACATCACTCGAGCACCCTGTTGAGCGAAGCAAGTGATGGTGTACGATTACTGATACCACTCTCGAGTGACAACTAACATCACTCGAGTACCTTGTAGAGCGAAGCGAGCGTTCCCTTACGCAGCGGAAGGACTTATCGATTGCCTCCCCATAATGTATCCTAACACAAACTCAAAGTGTAAAAGTGACATCGTTCATGAAGAATTCATCAAAAAATTTATTAATGATAGAATCCTTTGTATAACAAGCATAAGTTGCAAAAGTTAACTTCCATAATACGAACAATTAAAAGTAAAACACCTAAAAGAAATACTTGTGGATGTGGGCTACATTGAGTGCGAGGGAGTTTCTTTCCCTCTAAATCCTGCAGGAAGTAGGCATTTAGATGTGAGACCCCTATAATCTAGTAAGGACCTTCCCACTTTGGAGTGAGCTTATAGCATCGAGACAACCCGTAGAATTTGTTCTTCTTTAGGACCCAGTCTCTAACTGCGAACTATCTAGCCTTTACCTTCCTGTTGAAGTACTTCACGGTCGAGTCTCTCACGCGGGCCATAGAGTCAGTTGCCTCAAGTTGTAAGCCCTCCAAATTATCCTGTTCCTCAGTCCTCATCCTATTGTTCAATTCTTAATTATATATTTCCACCTTTTAGGTGTGCAGCTCGATTTCTACTAGTAGAACTGCCTCGGATCCATAGACCAAGCTGAAAGGGGTTTTGTTGATTGCCCCCCTAGGCGTGGTGCGATAAGACCAAAACACATTGTAAGACTCGTCCGCCCAACTTCCTCCTAGCCTGGTTTGTATCATGTGGAAGACTATCTGATTGGTCCTATTCACCAAACTGGTCGTCTCGAGGTGTCCCACAGACGCGAACCTCTGCTCAATCTATAGCTCATTACAAAACTAATCGAACTCCTTCCCAGCAAATTGCGTGTCGTTGTCAGACACTAGGAAATGTGGAACTCCAAAGCGGTTGATCAATATAGGTCAAAACTTGATAATCGCCATTAGAAATAAAGACCACCACTTTTGCTTCAACCCATTTAGAGAAGTATTCCATAGCTATAGACACTTGATTCTGGCCCGAGTCGAGATTCGAATTCAGTTGGACTAGGGGGATTTCTTTTGAATTAGAGAATTGCAGCATAGTTTTTCGGATTACTCGACAAACCAAATTCAACTTTTAAAATTCAAAATAATACTCGGGTCTGAAAATATTTTTCTGCATAATATTGATCATCGTATTTTTCTAAACACGACGATGGTCTCGGAATATTTTTCGGATATTCGATCGTCAAGATAAAAATTTGGAAATAATCGAGCAATTTCGATTTAACGTGTTTCAAGGACCCAATGTCGATCCTTGTCACAATTTGGACTCTTTTAACGCGAATTGGACTTTTCATTGAGCTGATTATTTTTCGAATTTACCAATTTCAAAATATCTAGTCAAGAACATTTGAACGAACATTGAGAAAATCGAACTTCGTTCAAAAAATGCTCATACGAATAAATGAATCTACAAAAATAAAAAAATAAAATAAAAATATACGGGTGGCAGGAGTGTCAGCCCCAACTCACTAAGTGGGCGAACACCTCTCATGCCACTTCTCTTTTCCTTTCTCTGCTTTCTTCTTCTTCTTCTTCTTCTTCTTCTTCTTCTTCTTCTTCTTTCTCTTTTCTTTTCTTCTTCTTCTTCCTTTGCAATTTGCCTACACTGCCCACCTTCAACCTTGGCGCCTACCCTGCTGCTCGATTCTCTGCCATCTCTATCCCATCCTCTACATCTTCCATCCTAACGCAATCATCTCCATCACTCTTTCTCCATCAACTTGCTCCCCCTCTCTCTTTCTCTCCCTCTCTTTCGACTATTCCTAGGGGCTACAGCAAAAGTGTTACATCTCTATCACCATCGTCATCATCATCCCCGCTTCTTCTACTGTTGCTCTCTCTCTTTCCCTCAATCACTCTCTCTCTCGATAGCCATCAACATTCTTCTTCTTCAACTGACCAATCTACCATTTTTCCCACTATCTTTCCTTGGTCACTGCTACCCTTCACCACCAATGCCAATCTTCTCTTCCTCCCCTCCTTCACGTCTTTATTTCCCTCCATCACATTCGATGCTTCTCCTCTCCCTTCATCACCAGCCACCATCTCCCCTCTTTGTTATCCTTCATGCATCTCCCTCCCTTCACTTCATCACCATCACAATCCTAACCTCCCCTCTTTGCCCCTAGTACATAGATAATCCTCATCATCACCTTCATTCCCATCCATCTCCTTCACCCCATTAACCATTTGCAGCCTTTCTTTCTCATCATTTCTTCAACACTCTCAGCCACATCCGCTCCCTCTTCTTCTCTCATCTTCATCACTTCCTTATTTGTCCTCATCTTCCTTTCATCACTAGCGTGACCTCCAGCCATCACCATCTTCCCTCTTTCGGCCATCTTCATCAGTTTCTTGTTCAGTTGTTGGTCTCTCACTTCTCTTTCTTTCTTTACTATCAGGGCTACGTCCTCCTGCTGCTCGCCCCACTAAGCTGCTACTACTATTGCTTCTCGTGCCCCTTTGTTCTTGCTCCTGTTGCTCTGCTTACTGTCGTGCTATCCAACCCCTCCTCGAGCTCCATTGAACCATGGCTGCCCCCCTTTGAAGTCATTGGAACTGTGCAACTGCCGTCCCATCTCTCCATCGAGTTACTTGCATATCTGCTGTCCTCCTCGAGCTCATTTAAGATCTCCCGCTGCTACTCTACTTCCCAGGTGTCGCTCTTGTCCGTGTTGAGCTGCTGCTGTACTGTCTAGCTACTGGAACACACCAGGACAACCCATTCCAACTTTGGTTTGTGAGGAAATTCGAGGTTCTCGTGGTTCCTCCCAACATTAGCTTGGGAGAAGTACAAAAGTTGAAGGCATGCTTAGGTACTTCTTTCATGGATGATTTGATAATTTACTCGAGGATATCATGAAATGTTATTTTGCTCGATAACTAGCACGAATCGGTTTAATAATTAAATTCGACTTTTGTTAAAACTGGGATTTGCGATGAAAACAAACCGGCCCAAACACGAACTTGATATTTAAAGGATTGGACCTAAAACTGGTTGTGTGAAACAAGAACGAACCGACAGGAAATGAAATCCATGTACATTCGGCCTTAATGAACAAGATCAGGTATGGACATTAAATCGGTTTAATTGCTCCACTCGAGCTTAAAATCAATAAATAAAATGATGATGTGATCGTGTGTGCCATGTTTGTATGTTTTGGAGTGCTTATTGTCATTTTTAATTAGAACCCCACACAAACCAGATTAATCATGTAGACTCTGCTTAAAATCGGGATTTAATTTATCACGAGATCGGCCTGAACCATTTAAGATACAAGATATTGTGACTTAACACGTGAATCGAGTCAAAACCCTAAAATTTTAGTGCGACTGGAATCAAGAAAGCGAATATCTTGCCGTCACAGACCCGGTCAGACCTTTAGGACCCTAGTGGTGACCTGATAGCCAATGTGGACTTGATTCGACCCATTGGGCCTAGTTGGGCCCATTCGGCCCAATTAAGGCCCATTAGGTTGGCCCTAGCCTCCTTTCCCATTTTTAAAATTAAAATTGGACTTAAACATTATATCCTCGATCAAAACATGTTTTGTCGCATGTTTGATAATTAAGAATGTATTTGTAGTCTGGGATCTCTTTCATGGTGAGCATGAGATCATATCGACCAACACATGTTAGCCTCGAGAAATCTGATTTCACTATGGCATATTTTGATGTATTTGAGTGACCTAGGTTAGGAACATGGAAAAAGACAAGTGAACTTTCATGTATCGGGTCGGGTAGCCAATTGAGAATTCACGAGTTCATTTCATTGTATTTTGATCGATAATTATAAATCCTAGGCCTAACGTGCATGAGGTCATGAGCGGTACAAGAATGAGTTGATCGGATGAGTTTGATCATATGAGGTGGCCCATCTCAAACAAACTGATTAGTTGTAGGTCAATGCATTCGACTTTTAAGAAAAATCGATAAATAGAAGCATGTAGTTTAGGATGCATATATAATCGGCTTAGGATAGATTTCATTTCATGAAAAATAAAAAAGATGCATCATTGAATTTATTAATGCATTTGTATGAATAATTGGTAGCATTTATTATTAGAAAACCACAGAAATGGGAAAAATAAAAGACAAAAAGTGAGTAGGCTTATCATGCATATGGGTCGCTCCTATATAATCAGATACATCCCTTCAATTCAAGTCTCTTGTATTTTTGGGATCAATTTACGAGTGAGATATGCGGAACCATAAACAACTTGGCATATAAAACCGACAGCTCCCTAGATAAGCTAAGTACCAATTCTTGGGTGATCGAGAAAACTTGGTCGTAACAGGACTCCCGAACATAGATTTTTGTTTCCGCAGACCATGACTTCTAAAAGCCTAGGAGGTATCGTATCATGCACCCTAGATTTGGGCATATCTCCAACCGGAAGTCCTAAGACCTTAAACAGAAAAGTGACGACTCCCATCCATTTGCTCATTTACGCGCCCCTTGACGCCATTCACACGTCGTTACCGGATACGAGTTCGCACAACAGCTACAATGATAAATTTTCACCTACCAAAAGCAAGTGGGAGCAGTCCCATGATGTCGATGCCCCAAGTTAAGAATGACCACGTAGCTAGGATTGGTGTAAGCTCTATGGAGGTCCTCCGACACTCTTCACGTACTGCTGGCAACTCTGGCACTTTTGAACCAGTCCCTGGGCATCAACTCTCATGGTAGGCCAGTAGCATCCTTCCCTAAGCGCTTTACGGGCAATGTTCTTCACTTCCTTGTGCGCTCTAGCAATTCCATCATCTAGTTCACGATGAACGTAGTTTGCATCCGTAGGTGACAGACAATGCAACATGGGCTTTGAATATCCCCGATTATAGAGTACCCCATTTAATAGGGTATACTGAATTGCCTTATTCTATAGGCGCTTCGCTTCTAGGGGGTTACTCGGGAGAATAGCTTTCTCAGGGTACTCCTTGATGGGAGTCATCCAGCACTTCTCCTCCTCTACATTCATTATGATGCCCCGAGAATGACTTTCCTCTTTCCTGAGCAACTCCACAAAGTAGACCCCTTTTGCTTCTAGGTCCTCAGTAGCCAATTTGCTCAGAGAATCCACCATTGTGTTTTCTTCACATGGTACTTGCTCCATGACTACCTTAGGGAATCCGGAAAGGAGGGCGATCGCTTTATCAACGTACCTACTCATCCTATCTTCTTTGGCCTCGCACTGATTCGAGACTTGTTGTACTACAAGCTGGGAGTCAAAATTTGACTTGGAGGTTGGTTATTCCGACCCCCTTCGCTATTAGGAGTCTTGTGATTAGGGTTTTATATTCTATTTCATTATTTGTGGTTGAGAAGGTGAGCACTAGAGCGTACTTCAAGGGCTCCCCTTCTGGGGGACTAAGGACACATCCAGCGCCCGAGGCCCTTGCTGTAGAGGATCCATTAGTTAGAGAATCCAGTGTTTGTCCTCAATGCATGCAAGCTTCGTCGATCTCGATCTCTGCAGATCTCGTCGCCTCGTTGATGAAATCTGCAAGAGCTTGTGCCTTGATTGTTGTTCTTGGGGCGTAGTCTGGGTCAAATTGCCCAAACTCGACTACCCACTTGATCATTCATCCAGAAGCGTTAGGACGCTTAAAGACTTGCTTTAGTGGTCGATTAGTCCTGACGATTATAATGTGAGCCATGGAGTAGGGCCTAAGTTTCTTGATGATTATAATGTGGGACACTTCTTGATAACAAAGTAATTCTTCTTTACTTATAACGTGACCTTGCTCGAGTAGTAGACCGGTCGCTGTAGTATACCTTCTTCGCGAACCAAAATCGATCTTATCGTAGTCTTAGAGACACCCATGTAGACATATAAAAGTTTCCCTTACACGAGGCTTAGCTAGCACAGGTAGCGAATGGAGGTGCTCTTAGACTGCCTGGAAAGCTGCTTCGTACTCGCATGTCCATTCAAAATTCCTTGCCCCTTTCGAGACCTTGAAGAAGACATGGCACTTGTCTCCAGATTGGGCCAGAAAGCGACTAAGTGCTGCGAACCTCCCAATCAGTCTCTAGAAATCATGAGGGGGCTTCAGCGATGCCATGTCTAGGACAGCTTGGACCTTCTCCGAATTGGCCTCAATACCTCACTGCGTGATCATAAATCCCAAAAACTTTCTAGATTTGGCCCCAAAGGCACTTTTTCGTGGTTTAACTTCAGCTGGTGCCTACGAAGCGTCGCGAACGTCTCCTCCAAGTTCGTGTGGTGCCAAGCGGCAAGGTGGGACTTGACAATCATGTCGTCCACATAGGCTTCAACATTCTTGCCCAGCTGCTTCATGAACATTCTATTGACTAGTCTCTGATAGGTTGCTCGAGCATTCTTCAGTCCCAAGGGCATGACCTTGTAACATCAGATCCCATTATTCATGTAGAATGTTGTGTGCTCCTCGTCGAGAGGGTGCATCCTGATTTAGTTGTATCTAGAGTAAGCGTCCATGAACATCAGCAGCTCATTGCCTGCAGTGGAATCTACCAATTGGTCAATGCGTGGTAGGGGGTAGGCGTCCTTTGGGCAAGATTTGTTCAGATCAATGTAGTCCAAGCACATTGTCTATTTGCCATTACTCTTCTTGACGAGCACGGTATTCGCGACCCAGGCTTGGAATATGACTTCGCGAATGAACCTTGCTTTCTTCAGTTTTTCTACATTCGCCTTTATTGCTTCGAGCATTTCCCTTGCGAGGGGTTTGACCTTTTGTACAACGGGCCTTACTCCCTCTTTGATGCCCAAGTGATGAGTTATAATACTTGGGTCTAATCCTAGCATATTCGAGGCTTGCTGGGCGATGCAGTCTATGTTGTAGGAGAGAAAGTCCAGTAGCGACTCTCGAACATCTGGAGCCAACCTGGTTCTCACTTTTAGCTTCTTTTCATTAGGGCCCACTCCATCAAAACATGCTTAAAGGTGCCCCCTCATGGATTTGATTCCACCGTCAGTGTTTGCTCCACTGACGCAAGAGTTGTTAGCGTAGGAGGAACTCCTATGGTTTCAAAAGTCAAGGAGTGAATGGGTGCAAAAAGGAGATCGCAACACGAGATACTTCCATTTGAAGGCTATCATCAAAAGGAAAGTACTTCGAATTGAGGGCTTACAAAAGGAGGATAGAACCTGGCGTTTAGATGATGTATTACGAAAAATAGTATTGGACTACTTTCATAGATTTTACAAGGAGCCAGCGAGCCAAGCCCAACCAAGGCTGGGGTGTCTTTTTTACGCTAAGATAATGTACAAAATAAGTAATTAATGGTTGATTGGTTATCTTATTTGGAGGCAGTTGTCTTAGAAAGAATTTACCCAAATAGTACAATGTTGCTTTTTCTATGTGGAGCATACACCTCTATGTATTGGCAATAGGAAGAATTTGTCTTTGTTACATTAATATTTATTATTTTGGCCTAAATATTTTCCATATTTATTATTTTCACCTTTACACTAAAATAATGAACAAAGCAAGTAATTAAGGTGCTCATACATGTGTGTCAACTGAATGAGATTGACGTGAATTCATTTGTCTGTAATTAAGAGGAAGGATTATTCAGCAAAAAAAAGAAGATGAATGGTCAAAAGTGCAATTCTCACCGTGCTGATATGACATGTTTATATGCTACAAAACTTCTCAAATTGCGCGCTGACATGGCACATTTTTATTACATGAACGAATGCCTTATATTGCACGATACTTGGAAGTCTAACTTAAATATCTATAAATAGATTTGGATGGATGGATGGATTCTTCTTATTTAATTCATGGCCCCAACCAAACGTAGTGTAAATGTTTGATACAATATACCCAGCTAGTTGCAATGTGATTCGACGCAATCTCTGTTAATTTTAAATAGCTCTATTCTTTTGATTGATTCCTTAAAAATGATGCTTTATATAGCTTTAGTTTATTTAATGATAATACGCTTAACAATTCTTAATATTATATATCACTTCCAAACGCTGATTTGTTGGTATCATGGTTGTTAATGGGAAATTATATAAATATGCAAGGGACCAACCTCCATATATGGTCCCAAATATTGGGTGGCACATGTGCTTATAAAAATGAACGACTTCGGACATTTACCAAATATATTCTGCTTCAGTGAGCTCATGCGGGGACCTACTAGAGAAAATGAAACGCGCCTAATCTTAGCATGCGTTTATTATTCGATTATTTTATTATATTACTCTGGCACTTTCTTTTGCATTGAGGGATTATTAATACGTGGAAATATTATAGTTGGAGTGGGAGTTCCTTTTGGAGTATAGGGGATCGAGGGATAGACGGACGTATAAAATTCGTTACATATCCTCAACCCTCCGAGTTGGAGAGTTTGGGAGGAAAGCTGCTTATTGAAAAGAGAATAATTAAGAATTAAAATTGTAGCAGGTATTTTTTCTTGTAATTCTAGAAATTAAATAGATAAGGTTATTTTCTCTCTTCAAAGGTGGATTTCTCGGAATTTGAATTTATGTTTTTTCTTCATAGGAGAGTTGATATTGCTTGCTATCAATAAATATGTTATTTGTAAAGAAAGACTATTCGATCATATCAAAATATTTGCCCATCTTTCTGTTTTGAATTGTACTTTTTTTTTGTCATAAAGAATACTCATGGGATTAATATAATGAAATAGATCTCCTAATAACTAATAAAAGTGTACAGATAGTCCAATTACAAGAATCGAATTTAAAATGTCTTGATTATCAGACGATGGCGTACATTCATTGTGTTAAATCCACTTTCACGAGAACTGTTACTTTTATATTTTGTGCAAAAGGAGTAATTAATGTTACTTTAAAAGTTTTTCGTCTAAAGGCATTCATCTACTGAACCATCATCTTTTGATGATCAGAAGAAAGTTTATATCCTCGCGTTTGTGAATATAAGCAATGTACTTTTCGGTCAACCATAAGCAATGTATTTAGCCTTTCTAGTTTTCCATTTTTAACTATAATCTTCCGTAATAACAACCAAAATTTTCATCATTCCTTCATTTTGTTGCGGCTAGTTCCCAAGATTACTTTGAAAAGTGCCGAATTAGTCCTATATGTTTGAAAAATGCTATATTAGTCCTATACGTTTTGTCCGCTAGATAGTTTTGGTCCATTTTATCAATAACCATTAAAGGAACGCCTATGTGAACGTGATGGTGTTAAATCTTCTTTCAATTGTTCACATTTAATATGTGGCACAAAATGCAATTATGTGGCAAAACTTAAAAACAAAATCTGCATTTTAATATATATATATATATATAATATAATATAAAAAGTAGGATTTTAGAATAAAAATGAAAGGGTTAATTACATAAAAAGCACAACATTTGCACTTTTTCATAGATATAATTGGACCTTTAGAAAATAACATAAAAAGATACGACCGTTGTATTTTTTTAAATATTGCACAATATTTGGAGAGTAGCACAGAAAAGTACGACATTCGTATTTTTTCATAAATATAGCACAACCTTTAAAAAATAGCATAGAAGACACGACTTTCAGGTTTAGCTGCACTTCTAGTACGTTAAAAAAGAAGATCGTACTTGAAGGTCATGCTTTTGTGTACTACTTTTTAAAAGTCGGGCTATATTTTGGAAAAAAAGTGTAAAGATTACGTCTTTCTATGCTACTTTTCAAAGATCGTGTTATGTTTGGGAAAAATACAAAGATCGTGCTTCTCTGTGCTATTTTTTAAAAGATCGTGCTATATTTAAGAAAAAAAATGTAAATGTTGTGCATTTCTAGGTGATTGGCCCAAAATGAAAAGAGCATCAGAGTAAAAAACGGAAGAGTAAAAAAAGCAGCCCCTTCACAAGTGGATGGTGCCCCAGATCCAAAATCAAAATGATCAAAATCCCTAAATCATCCAATTGATTCTTCTTAAATTCCTTAATCTTCAAGTTCTGGTCGACTCCATCCTTCCATGCATTGCTCCAATCTTGTTTTCTCGCTCCTCGACAAGTGAGATTGTCCATTATCGGAAGAATTTTCAGTAAGCAACTACAGGTTGGGAGATTTTCGAATTTTTGTTCTTCGAATTGGGGGATTTTGGGTTCAAGCTGCAGAACTTCGGTTGGGGATTTAGGATTCCAGCTTCAAAACTTTGATTTGGAGATTATGGGGCTTAAGAGCTCTCATCGAAGCCTTCGAATTTGGGAATTTTGGGAGATTTCAGGGCTATGTTCTATGCTATTCTTCGAGTTGGGAACTTTTGGATTTGTGGACTTTTTTGCATTTTTGGACGATTTTGTTGGGTTTTGCACGGTTGTTTTTTTTTTCCCGACAAGTGAAATTGCTACATAATTATATTTCGTGTCACATATTAATTCCGTGAACAACTAGAAAAAGATTTTCACCGTCACATCCACATAAGCACTCTGTTAATAGTCATTCACAAAATGGACCCAAACTATCTAACGGACAAAACATATATGACTAATTGACACTTTTCAAACTTATAGGACTAAAATTAATTATATATATATATATATATATATATATATATATATAGTGTTTGGGTAAAGGATCATAATCTATCAAAGGAAAAATAATGCGTAATTGCGATAAGTTCTTAGGAAAAAGAAAAACTAACCATTATTGTACTGGATTCCGAGTAAACCTCACCCATTTTCAATGACCTAACAATTTGCACAACTTCCTCGTCTTGACATAAATCACTTAAAATAATTTTCACAGTCATAGCGGAAGCGAATCGAGGACTCTAGCACTGTTATGAATATTTTTTCAAAAGAATTTATTTTTTGAGTGAATTCAAAAGAATTTTTTTGGGGTGAAAATACGGAGCTGCTCTAATGCATTAATAGAAACAAGCAAGTACATGAGCAAGGCATTGCAGTCCCTACAATATCACCAAACAGAACAAAATCGAGCCCGTCCAGGCAGTGGCTAAATCTATGAGCGCCAAGTGGTAGCGGGAGTGCATGATTTGCTAACCAGTCCGTATATTAATTACTTTCTCGATATATATGCTCCACCACTACCGTCCAATCGTGTAATAATAAAGCCCGGATGGCTCTAGTGATCGCATCATTGGCCCTGGCATGTTCTCTGTTAGACCATAGCAATGAGACAACCACCTCGGAATTAACCTCAACAATAACCTTCCATGCACTAACTCCCACACCAACTCGAGGTCGGTCTTCACTGCCCAAAGAATTTTTTTGATTACAATAAAAGAATGATAGACTCACGAACCAGAACTGGGTAAGAAGGGTGGATGGTAGAACCAACAGAACTCACTCGATAAGATGACTCGCCACGAGTAAGAAAAGTCGGGTTGATTCGCCACGCTCAAGGAAGAACGATAAGAATCGGGGTTTTCGCCACTAAACAATGAACTTGTTTAGATAAGAAAAGATAAGAAACGCTCTAAGCAATTTCATTCAAAAATTCATCAAATTCTCCGTCTTCCTCTCTTACAATAAGGTGCATATTTATATAGAGGGAAGACACCCCTCTTGACTCTAGAATAGGAAACTGACATCTAATATTCTCCAGATTACTTTCCTAAAATAGAGTAATGTAATAATCTGAAATATGAAACTTAAGATTGCTGACTCAAGCTAATATAGGAAATAATATCTAATTAAGGGAAACTATATCATAGAAATATTATCTTCTCGTAACAGCTGAAGTCTTTTAAAATATGGCTGGACTCCTAACTTCGGGCTGGACTCCTCGTCTCCTATTTCCAAGCACTTAAGTAAGGTAAAGGGCCCGGGGAGTGTTGCAACAAGCTTCTTGGCCATGAAACGAGTGATAGGACCCGAACTAGATCTGGCCTCGTCTTGGACTGCATTTTTGGGCACATCATCCCCTCCCGGTTCGGAAGGATTTGCCCTCAAATCCATATCTTCTTCATCTTCAAAATATAGAGATAGGTCCCTCACATTGAAGGTTGCTGAAACATTATAATCATCGGGTAACTCAATCTTGTAGGCATTGTCGTTAACCTTCTCCTTGATAAGAAATGGACCCTCAGCCCGCGGCATCAGCTTACTCTTTCTCTTACTTGGAAACCTCTCCTTACGAAGGTGAATCCAAACAAGATCACCTGGATTGAAATGAACTGGCTTCCTTCCTTTGTTCGCGCCCTGAGCATATGCTGCGTTCTTCTTCTTAATCTGCTTCTTCACTTGCTCATGCAATGCTTTGATCTGCTCAGCCCGTTTCTTGCCATCGAAACAAAATCTTGAACTGGTTGGTAAGGGTGCCAAATCAAGGGGTGTAATAGGATTGAAGCCATAAACCACTTCGAAAGGAGTCTTCCTAGTAGTGTTATGGATGCTCCGATTATAAGAGAATTGAACCAGTGCAAGGCAAGTATCCCAACTCTTCAAGTTTTTACTCACAGCAGCTCGAATCAAAGACGGAGAAAGAACGATTTACCACTTCTGTTTGACCATTAGTTTGCGGATGACATGCCGTACTGAATAGCAATTTAGTTCCACGCTTCGCCCATAAGGTCTTCCAAAAGTAACTTAGGAACTTAAGGTCCCGATCAGACACAATGCTCATAGGAATACCATGCATCCTCACCACTTCTTTGAAGAACAAATCAGCAACATGGGTAACATCATCGAACTTGTGACATGGAATGAAATGAGCCATCTTAGAGAAGCGATCAACCACTACCAGAATCGAGTCTTTGCCCCTCTGAGTCCTTGGTAAGCCAAGTACGAAATCCATACTCAGATCAATCCATGGCTGGTCCGGTACCGGCATAGGCATATATAGGCCATGGGGAGCCTCCTTGCTTTTTGCCTTCTTGCAAGTAATACATCGTTCAATAATCCGGTGCACGTCCCAAATCATTTTTGGCCAGTAGAAATGCTCCTTGACCATCTCAAGAGTCTTCTTCTCTCCGAAATGGCCGGCTAAACCCCCAGCATGAGCCTCTCGCACTAATAACTCACGAACAGATCCACTCGGAATGTAAAGTTTGCCAAGCTTATACAAGTATCCATCATGCAGATAATACCCATCAACAGCGCCCTTATCGCAAGCCAAACGAATTGGAGAAAAATAGGGATCATCCACATACTGACTCTTAATCAGTTCAAACCCAAGCAGCTTAGCATTCATGAGTGAAATCAATGCATACCTTCGAGATAGGGCATCAGCCACGATATTAATATTTCCTTGTTTGTATTTGATGACATAAGGAAATATCTACAAGTATTCCACCCATTTGGCATGCCTTCGATTCAGCTTATTTTGTCCCTTCAAATGCTTTAGGGACTCGTGATCGGTGTGAATGACAAACTCCTTGGGGAGTAAGTAGTGTTCCCACGTCTCAAGAGCCCGGATCAGAGCATAAAACTCCTTATCGTACGTCGAGTAGTTCAGACTCGCACCACTTAGCTTCTCACTGAAATAAGCTATTAGGCATTTGTCTTGCATAAGAACAGCTCCAATTCCAACTGCCGAAGCATCACAGTCGATCTCGAACGTCTTAGAGAAGTCGGGTAGGGTTAAGATAGGAGCTGCACACAACTTGTCTTTGATGCTCTCAAAACTTCTTTGGGCTGATTCACCCCACTTGAACTCGGTACCCTTCTTCGTACATTCAATTAATGGAGCAAGTATAGTACTGAAATTTTTCACAAATCTCCTATAAAAGGATGCCAAGCCATGGAAACTCCTCACCTCGGATGCAGTAGTGGGAGTGGGCCACTCCCGAATGGCCTTGACCTTTTCCTCATCAACCTCGACCCCCTGCTGAGAGATAACAAAGCCTAGAAAGACGACTTTTTCCTGGCAGAATCGACACTTCTTTATATTCCCGTATAATTTCTCTCGTCTTAGAGTTTCGAAGACTCCCAAGATGCCCGGCATGCTCCTCAAGGGTCTTGCTGTAGACCAAAATGTCATCGAAGTAGACAACAATAAAATGGCCAATGAATTCCCGCAAGACATGGTTCATCGGTCTCATAAAGGTGCTCGAAGCATTGGATAATCCGAATGGCATGACCATCCACTCATATAGGCCATGCTTGGTCTTGAAAGCTGTCTTCCACTCATCTCCCTCTTTCATGCGGATTTGATGATATCCACTTTTCAGATCGATCTTTGAAAACACTTTCGAACCATTCAACTCATCAAGCATATCATCTAGTCGAGGAATGGGGTAACGATATTTTACTGTAATCTTGTTGATGGCCCGACTATCGACGCACATTCTCATCGATCCATCCTTCTTGGGCACCAAAAGTGCTGGTACAGAACATGGGCTCATGGACTCCTGTATGTAACCCTTCTCAAGCAATTCATTCACTTGCCGTTGCAGCTCCTTGGCCTCATTCGGATTGCACCAATATGCCGGTCGATTAGGTAAAGCAAAACCAGGAACGAGATCAATTTGATGCTCAATCCCCCCGAATCAGAGGCAACCCTTTAGGCAACTCCGCAGGAAATACGTCAACGAACTCCTTTAAGAGAGCCATGAACCGAGGCGGAAGAGAAATATGTGCTTCGGGCGTTGCTTCCTTCATGAAAAGAATGAGAACTAAGTTGAAGTTCAACAGAGTCCTTTCAAGCTCTCCCAATGTCATCACCAAGCTTTCTTTCTTCAAGCCATTCACACTCGCACTATGGTCCTTCTGCACTTGTTGTGGACTAAGTGGTGCTAAGACAATACTCTTCCCTTCTTTGGTGAATGAATAAGTATTCTTGTATCCATCGTGCAAAGCCCTCCTATCGTATTTCCATGGTCTTCCCAATAGAAGATGACTTGCACTCATCGGAACCACGTCACATACTACTTCATCTTTATACATCTTCCCAATTGAGAATGGAATACGAACTTGCTGAGTAACTCGTGCCTCGCCTTGATCATTCAGCCATCTCAACTTATAGGGGCATGGATGCTTTGTAGTAGCCAGATTCAGCTTCTCCACCAAGGTCGTAGAAGCAACATTGGTGCAACTCCCACTGTCAATGATAACTCCGCACACCTTATTTTGGATGGTGCACCGAGTTCGAAAAAGATTCTCCCGCTGTTCTTCTTCTAACTTTGCTTCGGAACTCAAGACTCGACGAATCATGAGCATCTCACCCTCATCGGCAAACTCTACATTCTCTCCCTGCGCACCTCCAGAAACCTCCACATCCACCCCTTCATCTTCACTCTCGATCTCTTGAGTGTTCTGGATGGTCATCACTCGCCGATTCGGACATTGGGAAGCTATGTGTCCTAATCCAAGACATTTGAAGCACTTGATGTCTCGGCTCCGAACAGGGCGTTGCGGATCAGTGTGCTTCTCCTTTCCCTTTGTCGCCTCAGCTTGAGGCCTTTGAGAGCCTCCTATATCCTTCTGCTGCGCATTCCACTTCAAAGAGGATCCCGAACTAGCAGCCACTGGTTTGGGTAAAGCACCCGCGATGCATTGATTTTGCTGCGTTTTCGCTGTTTTTCCACCTTACTGGCCAGCGTAATCACATCTTTCAAAAAGACATAGGGCTGCAACTCCACGATATCCGCAATTTCCTTGTTCAAGCCACCAATAAATCGAGCAATGGTCTGCTCCCGTGGCTCACTCAATTCGCATCTCATCGACAACATTTCGAACTCCATGACATAATCTTCAACGGACATACCTCCCTGACGAATACTCTGCAATTTGAGGAACAAGTCTTGCTTGTAGTACTCGGGCACGAATCTTCTATGCATGATGCGCTTCATCTCCCGCCAACTACAAATCCCATCTTCCCCATCTTTTCTTCGCTGCGCCTTTAAGTTTTCCCACCACATATTCGCATAATCGGTGAACTCGAGGGCAGCAAGTTGACACTTCTGCTCTTCGGAGTACTCATAGCATTCAAACACCTTATCGACGCGCCGGACCCACTCGAGGTACTCTTCAGAGGAACTCGTGCCTTTGAATTGCGGAATCTTTAACTTGAGATTGGTACCGACTCCCCTTTGCTGCCTTCGTGGAACCGGCTGCTCTTCTTCTTCAGGAAGTTCATCCTCCAGGTCAGCTTCATCTTCCACTCGAACATTCCGTCTAGGAACTCGATGTGCACGTTGTGGAGGAGCAGGTGCCACAGCCATTCGATCAAGAGCTTAGATCACCAGATCGAGTCGTGCAGAGAGCTCCTCTTGCCCCCGCTGAAGCCCAAGGAACTGGGCTTGCTCGAGTGTGAGTCCCCTCGGAACCTGATGGACGTTTTCCTCATCCATTGTGTTTCCCAGAATAATTCCTCACTAAACACTCGCGTATACACTCTTTCACGTGTTTCACTCGGCCAACAAGAACAGAACCTTATGCTTTGATACCAAATGATAGGCTCACGAACCAGAACTGGGTAAGAAAGAAGGGTGGATGGTAGAACCAACAGAACTCACTCGATAAGATGACTCGCCACGAGTAAGAAAAGTCGAGTTGATTCGCCACGCTCAAGGAAGAACGATAACAATCGGGGTTTTCGCCACTAAACAATGAACTTGTTTAGATAAGAAAAGATAAGAAACGCTCTAAGCAATTTCATTCAAAAATTAATCAAATTCTCCGTCTTCCTCTCTTACAATAAGGTGCATATTTATATAGAGGGAAGACACCCCTCTTGACTCTAGAATAGGAAATTAACATCTAATATTCTCCAAATTACTTTCCTAAAATAGAGTAATGTAATAATCTGAAATAAGAAACTTAAGATTGCTGACTCAAGCTAATATAGGAAATAATATCTAATTAAGGGAAACTATATCATAAAAATATTATCTTCTCGTAACAGCTGAAGTCTTTTAAATTATGGCTAGACTCCTAACTTCGGGCTGGACTCCTCGTCTCCTATTTCCAAGCACTTAAGTAAGGTAAAGGGCCCGGGGAGAGTTGCAACAAGCTTCTTGGCCATGGAACGAGTGATAGGACCCGAACTAGATCTGGTCTCGTCTTGAACTGCATTCTTGGGCACATCAATAAAAGTGCCATTGATGCAGAAAAGGAAAATGGAAAGAAAATGGCAGACAAATTTTCTTTTCATTTGAGCATTTGTTGGGAGTGTGCTATACCCACGGTTTTGTACAAATATTATTTTAAAGGAAACAAAGCACCCAAGATAAAAAAACGTCACAAAAAACATGCGCTCTACATTCTGTCCACAAATGAAAAATAAACCGTATGGCTACAAGAATGTAGCATAGTAATACACTTTCTCATTTAATAATAAAATTGTACCATATTCGATATTAATGAGATTATCCTTATCCATTTTTTTTCATTTTTGATTAATTTTTTTAAAAGTTTTTTATTTTATTTTGTCCACATGTCACATACCACGAGTGCAAGGAGCGCCAACCGTCAAGGCTAGTTTAACTTTTCGTCCATTTTTTTGACGCTTGTTAAAAAGTGTGTTAGATTTGACAAAAAAAACGTGATTTGTGTTATGACATGTAAGTTTTGAAAACATGCTAAGTGGTAAAAATTGATAAAATATCTTTTTCAATAAATAAAATTACGAGAGATATTGTTCTCACAATTTTGAGATCCAATATTGATAAAAATATATGCATATCTTCCCTAAAACTTACTTTCTAAATAGAATATAAAAAGTTATGGATTCTTTAATTGAGATTTCTCATTCGCCTTTATTTCATGCTCTCATGATTTCCGTGGACCGCTCGTTCTCTATCTTCGCCAACAGGCTATCCACGTATTGTTTTCATTATTTGTTTGTTTTGTTTCTTTTTTGGCTTACTCGCTTAATAATTGAGCACGGACATTAATAATTAGAAACATAAAACAACAATGCTACTGCCACCAGACAATAATTGGGCACGGACAGACCACGAATGAAAATCGATAGTGAATTTCTTAGTCTTAGATTGAGCACACGATGTCACTGCACGAATCCTATTTTCAAGCTATTCTCCATTCAACTCTTACTATTGACATAACCATTCACCAATGCAAGTGCATTGCTCGTCACCTTCTTTACATTTGTGGCCCGATCGCACACCTCTGCCTTCACAGGCCCGTCAACCACCCCATCGAAGCCTTCCATACATGTTTCCTCGTCGGTTATGGCGGCGCTCATCCAAGTCTGCATGTTACTTATCTGGAAACTGAAGGCCTCTTAGCTGCTCGGATCGC
The DNA here is from genome assembly GCF_007655135.1 of Punica granatum. Lineage (NCBI taxonomy): Eukaryota > Viridiplantae > Streptophyta > Magnoliopsida > Myrtales > Lythraceae > Punica > Punica granatum. Next base: position 25,125,804 of record NC_045129.1, on the reverse strand, counting down.
CGCCCCGGAGCTGCCTCATCTGCTTCAAAGAACCACGCATCTGAGCCACGGCATTCCGGAAGTTTGATAAGCAGTCATGCAAGGCTGTTACCTCCAGGTGGTCATTGTTGCTTGTCTCGTTGGCCCTGAGAGAGAGGTTGGATATGTATGATGCGACATCTTGGACATGGGATAGGCTCACGGATATGGCCGTCAAGGCCAGTTGGGTCGGGTCATTCTGGATGGCATTAGCATAGCCGATAAGCATGGCACAACAGACATCAGGATTACGGGTTTGGCTGCAGCTTGTCCGTATGAACTCTGTCGCATTGGATTCAGTCACTGGGGGATCTGCCGAGTCGGCAGATAAGATTGGAAGGTTGTGGAGGAGGAGGAGGAGAAATGTGATGAAGAAGGACAAAGATTGCATTTTCATCTTTTTGGTTCCTTCTCACTTCGTGAGTGTGAGCTCACTTTGTTATTATGTGGTTTGCGTTTGTGTTCACAGGAAGAGCTGCTTAAATAATAATGTCGAGCTTTTCCATTCGAGTGGCAGCTATGGCCTCTGTTGGAAAAGAAATAAAAAAAAAAGAGTTAATATCACCATATAACACGATATTTTAAAAATTTTCATCACATAGCACATATCGTATTAATTTCACCATTCAACACGATATTTTAAAATTTTTTCAAGATATAACACAAGCAATAATTCCATCACATAGCACAAAATTTTGAAATTTTTTCATCACGTAGCACAACGTTAGTTTTTCGTCAATTTTTTGACTACATCGAGTAGCTTGCTGTTACTTGTTGTGGATAAACCACAGGCGAGATGGAGTAGCCAGTCGATGGTGCCACGTAACTAACCACCTGTGGCTACGGATAATTATAATAACTGGACATCGGCAAATAGTCGGTCGATGGTGACTAATAAGTCGACGGCACTGAACTACTAGTCAATGGTGTGAAAGAATAATAACTATATTCCATGATAGTAGCACGACTTTAGCACGTAGCACCGAGCGTGTTCACATTGGAAAACGCCAAAACCTCTACCGGATTGCACGGGACGGATAGATGCATAGAATACCAAGCGTGCCAGGGCACAAGAAAATAAAAATCGATGAGACACCAGCCAACCCCACCGTTGCAGAGCGTTGTAACACAGCCTTGAGAGTTTATGTGAGTGTATGGCTGTTGGATTTCGAATAAACGAAGTGCTCCTTAGACGGTCTCACGGCTTGAGAATTTAGCCGCTATGGATTCTTCACCAATAATCGGCGACAATCCGAAATCAAAAAGAGCAGCAGCCAAGGACCTACCACTTGTCTTGGCTAAAGATAACTCAAAGGGAATAAGTTACCAATTGAATTAATTCACTTGAACCACTCATGGCCAAGCGAACCCAATTGACTCGCGGAGACTTTGGCAAGGAATGCCGAAGTGGATCAAAGGTGTCACCCTTGGATGTCCAAGGCTATTGAATCACGGCTAGCAAGGCCGTACAAGGGGTGGTTCTCGGCCTTAAATGGCCGAAAAGGGGAATCTAGGCAGGAAACTAGAATTTGGAAGACTATCTCGGTTTATGAATCAAAATAGGTAGAAGCCGATAGATCGGCACCGAACAACCATGGAAGGTTAATTGGGTTTCGCTCCGGAAAGTGAGATATGTGCAAGAGAGGTAAAAGTGCAAGAAAAAGTAACGATATGGAAATATAGATTGCGATGAAGGAAAAGATATGAGTTTGATTGATGGTGGGCGACCCTTACAAGGAGCTTCGAAACACATATTTTTAGGCGTGTTCATGAAATCTCCCTAAATCTGATACGTCTGTAATTGTAATATTGGAATGTTATTTGAAAAGGAAATAAACTCCTAGACCATAGAAAATCTCTAAAACGAGATATTCTAAAAATATTGGAGAAAATATCCGATTTATTCTAATACCTATAACAAAAGATATTATAAATATTGAAGGATTGCCGCCTAAGCAAACTCGGCGGCCACATTAACTTCCTTCATCGCCACCAATCACAGGATGCAGGTTCATATTTTAGGGTTGAATCTTCCATCATGGGCCTTGCATTGAACTTCTCCAAATGAGTTCTTTTATGACTTGTTTGGTTTCAAAATGTAATTTTAAAATCATACTTTAACTTAATTCTACCAATAACGAAACAAAATAACCCATACGAAGTCAAATGGTGGGACCTATTTATACCACTTTTTTTTCCACAACAAAATAAAATAACTTCTATAAAGTCAAAGGATGGACCCCATATATAACCATTTATACCACTCTTTTTCAAAATCAAAATCTAATTTTAAAATCATATTTTGAAACCAAACGCAGTATTTAATTTTCATGGGCACCATGGAAATACGCGGCCTAAGACTCAATGTCTCGAATCTCACACTGGATCATTATAAAGGACGAAAAATGAGTATACACAAGGCCAAAGTTGTTTCACTTTTCAATTAAAATTCCACTTTGTTGGATACAATTGGGGGCTCATGTAAGCATCCCTTGACATGCTTCGAGAGAATCATATTTCTAATGTCAAGCAAGCTTTGCTAAAAGAGGAAATTCAAAGTGGTCGATGTTTGAATAAGGCAATTGGCCTAAGACAGGCTAGTGATATGCGATGGGCATCACATTATTGTACACTCTTAGACCTGTTTTTTATGTTTTCTTCTATAGTTAAGGTGCTTGAGACGTGGAAGGAGGACGGCCAGAATCTAGATCAAAGAGCTTTTAGAATTGATGTGCCATCTATATATGTTTTTATAATACATTTGATGAGAAATTTATTGGGAATCACAAATGAGTTATCACAAGCATTGCAGAGAAAAAAGAAGGATATTGTTAACGCCATGACATTAAGGAGAATTTTCTGTAAGAATATATTATGTATTTACATAATTAAAGAAATAATCACTTATTTATGTGGCCCTCATGTCACAAAATATTCTGTTATTAGAGTGAGATATTTCATATCTTGTGGATTACAGTTAATATCCTTTTGATGGAAGGATATATAAGAAAATAATATTCTGAGGGGTCCCTAACTCCGCCTAATTAAAAGGGTCTGTGTCTCCATCTAGATGTCCCATACGGAGATGATAGGAGTTAGAAGACACTCTCAGTTTTATTTGCAGGTCTATCGTGTGACGAGTGGAAAATCGTCGACGTCATCAAAACTATGGCTGTAGGTCAGTTTATTCCGTTGCATAATTTATTGCTATAAGATTAAATATTAATCTTACAATTGGTATATATAAGGAAATAATATTCTGAAAGGTCCCTAACTCCGCCTAATTAAAAGGGTCTGTGTCTCCATCTAGACGTCCCATACGAAGAGGGTAGGAGTTAGAAGACACTCTCAGTTTTATTTGCAGGTCTATCGTGTGACGAGTGGAAAATCATCGACGTTATCAAAGCAATGGCTGGAGGTCAATTAATTCCGCAGCATAATTTATTGCTATAAGATTAAATATTAATCTTACAGTTGGTATCAGAGCCAACCTTCATGCCATACTTGATACTATAGTCGTGTTTGATGATTTTATAATATCATGCGATTAGGGTTTGCGATTTACCTGTCGATTAAGGTTGATTGGATTTTATTCTTGCAATTAGGGTTTCTATTATTGCAATATTATTTGATTTTATGTGGTTAATATGTATTCAATCTTAATCAAGCCGGATTAGGGTTAATTAAAGCTAATTAGGGTCGGATTAGGCGTTTAAGGGGCTCAGGTGGCCGCGGTCAGCCTTGGGGCGGCCAAAAGTGACGGCCAAAGGGTCACACCAGTCCTGGAATCGGTAGAGGGCGTGTGTTCGGCCGGTGACCCGACCCAGACCAGATCGAATCGTCGTCTGCAACCTCGTTCCGTGGCTTGAGATCGATGCCGCTGAAAGGCGGTGCGATTGCGGCCAAGCGGGGGTCGCCGGTTGCGTCATCTGGCTGTCGATTGCTCTACCACCGAATCGGAATCGAGCCATGAGCCGCGTCCGGCGTTGTGGGTCATCCGGTCTTGGCCCACCCAACTGGAATCGTGGTCACGGCGCTCTATCTCGGTCACTGTCCTCCCGATCCGTCTCGAATCTCCTCACAATCTCAGTCCGTTTCTCGAGCCCAGGTCGAGCCGGCGACCGTCATGGCTAGTGATGGCGATGGTCGCTGCCGTGGCAAAGGGTGTCCATGACAGGCTCTGCTGTGGCTGGGTTTCCGGTGAGAGGAGGCGGCGGCTAGGGTTCTCGGGAGGTGAGGGCCGCTTAGGGTTTCGCAGTTTTCGGGAGGAGTCGGGTGAAGGAGATGCAGCCCGACCCGACCCGGATCGATTTCGGTTTCGCCCGATCCAATCTCGGCCCGCACCAGTTTTAGTCCGGCCCGAGTTAGTGTTTGGGTTTCGGCCCAACTGAGCGTCCGACCCACTTCAGTTCTTCTGGGCTGGGCTTGGGCTCAAGCCCATGAAGTCAAACCTCAGCCCAGTTTGACCGGCCCTGTGAACAGTTTGACTGGTTTGATTTTGGTTTGATCGGTTCGGGTAACTCTGACCGGTTTTGACTGGTTTAATTATTTTCTAGTCCGGTTCAGATGCTATGTAGTGTGGTTTTAAGGATATAGGAGTAGCCAAAGCACCTTATATAAGGCAAATCATTTTTAGTTAAACTACAATATAGTTATTAGCATCAAATTGTAATTGAGTCGTGAGATTAATCGCTTTACCCCAAAGGGTAGTTATTAGTCTTGGGACTTAGATTAATCTGAGAAGGTAATTTTGGTATTATGGTGGGATTGTTCTATGCCCAAAGGGTTAAAGAATAGCTTCATCGTAATTATCAAATTCGCTTGTCTCACTAGTAAATTCATGCATTTTTGCGGCCTATCCCCAAAGGGAGGAGAAATTTACTATATATGATTATTTCTCATTTTGCATAGCACTTAATTGATGTCCTTGATCTTTGCAGCACTTCCTCAATCTGTTTTTGAAAATATTGCTTATGTTCCTATATTTGATGGACAAAATTTTTCTGACTGGGAGAAGTTGGTTCTTTTCACTCTAGGGTACATGGACCTGGACTATGCGCTCCGTGCGGAGGAGCCACCTGCTCCCACGGATACAGATGCGCCTGAGGTCAAGGAGAAGTATGAGTGGTGGGAGAAATCCAATCGCTTAAGCCTCATGCTCATGAAGTCCCGTGTAAGTAAAAGCATACGGGGAGCTGTTGGTGAGGTGACTAGAGCTAAGGAATTTCTGAAGGCAATTAAGGTACAATTTGCCAAATCATATAAGGCCTTGGCAAGTACCCTGATGAAGAGATTGACTAGCAAGACCTTCGATAGTTCAAAGGGTGTGCGTGCACACATTACGGAAATGAGAGACTTGGCAGCTCAAGACACTGAAGATTGATATCTCTGAGCCATTCTTGGTTCACTTCATTCTTAACTCCTTACCAGCTGAGTATGGACCTTTCAAGATCTCCTACAACACACATAAAGAGGAGTGGTCCATTACAGTACTCTTGACCATGTGTATTCAAGAGGAGGAGAGGATGAAGCATGACAAGCCTGAAGTTGCCCGTCTGGCTACCCGTCCAAAAGGTAAGGGCAAGAAAGATCATGGGAAGAGGCAGTATAAGGTGCCATCCAAGACGCATGGCAGTAAGGTGAAGTGCTTCTTCTGCAGGAAGGATGGGCATGTAAAGAAAAATTGCCCCAAATATAAGAAGTGGCTTGAAAAGAGAGGTATCTCAATTTCTTTAGTATGTCATGAATCATTTTTTGTTGAAACTCCTAAGAATACATGGTGGATTGACTCCGGTTCTTCAATCCATATTGTGAACACCATGCAGGGCTTTCTCAACCTAAGAAATTCGACGGAAAGTGAGAGATTCGTCTACTCAGGAAATAAGAGACGCTCTCAAGTCGTTGGAGTTGGGACATTTAGGATAATTCTGTCTTCGGGATATATTTTAGATTTGAATAATGTCTTTTACATTCCAGACTTTTCTAGAAACTTGATTTCTATTTCGAGACTGGTTGTATTTGACTACAAATTTTTATTTGAGAATAAATTGACAATTTTTAGAAATAATTCTGAAATTGGTAGAGGTACCATGATTGATAATCTCTTCAAAGTTGATTTACATCCCGACTTTGAGCAGAATTATTTATGTTTGCATGCAACTGCTAGTATTAAGAGAAATCATGTGGATGAAAATTCCTCTCTACTTTGGCATAAGAGGTTGAGACATATCTCTTTAGAGAAGATTAAGAGATTGGTAAAAGAAGGAGTCTTAAAGACTCTGGACGACACCGATTTTAAAACTTGTGTGGACTGCATAAAGGGAAAGTAGACCAACAAGAAATCCAAGGGTTCTTGAAGGAGTTCTAAGCTTCTCGAAATCATACATACTGATATATGTGGTCCATTTCCTACTACTTGTTTTAATGGTCAGAGATATTTTATCTCCTTCATTGATGACCATTCCAAATATATGTATCTCTATCTTCTAAATGAAAAGGCGAAAGCTCTTGATGCTTTCAAATCATTTAAGGCAGAAGTAGAGAAACAAAAAGACAAGAAAATCAAGATCGTTAGATCCGATAGAGGTGGGGAGTACTACGGACGGTACACAGAGAATGGACAAATGAGTGGTCCATTTGCGAAATTCCTCGAAAGTGAAGGTATAATTTCTCAATACACAATGCCTGGCACACCAGAACAAAATGGTGTTGCTGAAAGGAGGAATAGAACGCTTATGGATATGGTAAGAAGCATGATTACCCATTCTGAGTTGCCACTGTCATTATGGAGTGAAACTTTAAAGACTGCTATGTATATATTAAATAGGGTTCCTACCAAGACAGTGCCTAAAACACCATTTGAGATATGGTGTGATTGGAAACCTAGTCTGAATCATTTACACGTATGGGGTTGTCCTGCTGAAGTAAGGGTGTATAATCCTTACATAAAGAAATTGGACACAAGGACCATTAGCGGTTTTTTCATTGGCTACTCTGTAAATTCCAAGGGTTTCAGGTTCTATTGCCCTTCACACAGTCCCCGAATTGTCGAATCGAATAATGCAAGGTTTCTTGAGGATGTTGAACCTAGTGGGAGTAATGGTACTCGAACTATTGAGTTTGAAGAAACTCGAGAAGGTGTTTCGGTACCTACAATACCTTTGGTTGCATTAAGGCATAATCGATCGGTCGATCATAGAGAGCAACCAAATCAGGAACAAACTGCTCCTGTTGAAGTTATGGTTCAACCAGAAGAGCCAACTTGTACTATTCAGGGTACTGAACAAGTTGATTTAAGGAGATTCTCAGGGGCCGTTTGGATTCAGAGTTAAAGTTACTTTGATTTTGATTGTGGAAAAGGACAAATGAGATGTAATTATAAATTTGACTTGGGAAACGTGTGTTTTTGTTGTGTAGTGTGTTGAGTTAAAGTTAAAGTTAAAATTTTTGAATTGGGAAATGTGTATTTTTGTTGTGTAGTGTATTGAGTTAAAGTTAAAGTTAAAGTTAAAATCAATGCACTGTGAATCCAAATGGGGCCTCAAGAACTAGGAGACCTGCTATTTCTGATGACTATCTTGTATACCTTGTGGGGTCCGACTTGAATGTTGGACCTAAAGAAGACCCCACAATATTTTCACAGGCCATGAGTGAGGATAACTTCTCATTTTGGTTAGATGCCATGAAGGATGAGTTAGATTCTATGGCTAAGAATGGAGTCTGGGATCTCGTCGAATTACCAGAAGGGGCGGTAGCAATTGGCTGCAAATGGGTATATAAAACCAAAAAGAGATGCTTTTGGTAATGTCGAACGATATAAGGCTAGACTTGTCGCCAACGGTTTTACTCAAAAGGAAGGTATAGATTACCACGAGACCTTCTCTCCGGTTTCTAAGAGGGATTCGCTCAGGATAATTATGACATTGGTGGCTCATATGGACTTAGAGTTACACCAGATGGATGTGAAAACGGCTTTTCTTAATGGGGATCTTGATGAGGAGGTGTACATGAAGCAACCTGAAGGGTTTAATGATGATAGTCATAAAGTGTGCAGGTTAAAGAATTCTATATATGGACTAAAACAAGTATCTCGCCAATGATATCTAAAGTTTCACAAGGTCATCACTTCATTCGGATTTTCTGAGAACCTTGTTGATCAATGTATATACTTTAAGGTCAGTGGGAGTAAGTTTATTTTCTTAGTCCTATATGTAGATGACATACTCCTTGCAAGCAGTGACTTCGATTTGCTGGAAGAGACTAAGCAGTTTCTCTCTGCTAATTTTGAAATGAAGGATATGGGTGAAGCCTCTTATGTCATTGGCATAGAGATTCAAAGAGACAGGAAACAAAGAACTTTAGGATTGTCTCAAAAAGCCTACATTGATAAGATATTGCAGAGATTCGGTATGAAAGACTGTTGGCCCTCTCCAGACCCTATAATCAAAGGAGATAAATTCAATAATGACCAGTCACCTAAGGATGAGTTGGAACTTGAGCAGATGAAGAACATCCCATATGCATCCACAGTTGGGAGTTTAATGTATGCTCAGGTCTGCACGAGACCTGACATATGTCTGGCAGTTGGATTGCTGGGACGTTACTAGAGTAATCTTGGGATCCAACATTGGGTTGCTGCAAAGAAAATGATGAGGTATCTTCAGGGAACCAAGGACTACCGATTGACCTACAGGCATACCGACCATTTGAGGGTGGTTGGTTATTTAGATGCTGACTTTGCCGGATGTGTAGATTCCAGAAAGTCTACTTCAGGATATGTGTTTCTTCTTGCTGGAGGAGTCATTTCTTGGAGGAGTATCAAGCAATCTATGGTGGCTACATCTACTATGGAGGCAGAGTTTATTGCGTGCTATGAGCCATGACACAGGCACTATGGTTGAAGAATTTCATAAGTGGTCTTCAAGTTATTGATACCATACAGAGACCAATCCAGATCTATTGTGATAACACAGCTGCTGTGTTCTTTTCTAAGAATAACAAAAGTGGTAGCAGAAGAAATCATATCGATATTAAGTACCTCAGTGTGAGGGAGTATATCAAGAAAGACATGGTGATTATTGAATACACCAGTGCAGATGTTATGATTGCGGATCCAATGACCAAAGGTTTACCGGTAAAACAGTTAATTGGTCATGTTGGATGTATGGGCTTATACGCAATGTAGTTTTTTCTTGATATGTTTTGGATAATTATGTATTACTTTTGTTATTTTAGAGAATAAAGTTGAATTCTATTTCCCATCAGTTGCGCAAATAAAGTACTGAATTCATTGGGATATAAAGTAGAACCCATGTAACTTATTTTAAGTTACAAATTTTTCCCTTTAGTGCTTATTTTAGGAGTGTTGTACATCGTGACACATGGATGGGAAGTACTCTCTCACCAGGTATCACCACCATGGTTCGTGTATAACATTATCAGGGTAAGTGGGAGGTTTCCACAGTTTAGGTAATATCAAGTTTGGGCAAATAAAGTTTATCACTCATAGATATGTGTCATGGGGCCAAGTGGGAGAATGTAAGAATATATTATGTATTTACATAATTAAGGAAATAATCTCTTATTTATGTGGCCCTCATGTAACAAAATATTCGGTTATTTGAGTGAGATATTCTATATATTGTGAATTACAGTTAATATCCTTTTGATGGGAGGATATATAAGGAAATAATATTCTAAGGGGTCCCTAGCTCCGCCTAATTAAAAGAGTCTGTGTTTCTATCTAGACGTCTCATATGGAGAGGTTAGGAGTTAGAAAACACTCTCAGTTTTATTTGCAGGTCTATCGTGTGACAAGTGGAAAATCATCGACGACATCAAAGCAATAGCTGAAGGCCAGTTTATTCCGCTGTATAATTTATTGCTATAATATTAAATATTAATCTTACATTTTCAAATTACGATTTGATGCGAGACAGTGGAAGAAAAACATTTCTGGATGAGGTTTCATCATTTTGTAATGTGCATGATAATGAAGTCCTCAATATGAATAAAGTACTTGTGGCTTGGGGAAGAAGGTGACGTGAAACTGAGAAGATACTTTATTTAAATCGATAACGTGCGGGATTATTTTATGTAGTTCTTGATAGGCAACTTAAGAGTTGAAAAATAAGTTCATGAAGCAAATATTGAGTTGCCTTAGTCCAAATATTGTTGTTTCGGCCTTTAACAAACAAAAGTTGATTATGTCCTGCCCAAATTTGTCCTTTTAATTTTTCTGCTATCAAATTGACGAGTTTGGATAATTAGCCTGAAATGTAGATCATTGATATGTGTACAAGAGATGAATTTTCCTCTATAAGGAATAGTAGGTTTGTAGAGAAGCTTGTTGAAAGCAGAAGCGACATGATCTATTCATTAGTTAATTTACTTGTGAAGTTAACATTGATTTTGCTTGTCGCTACTGCAATGGTGGAGAGGGTTTTTTCTACAATCAACAATATGAAGGATAGATGGCGAAACTAGATGGGAAATTCATGGATGAGTGATTATTTAGTTGCTTACACTGAATGAAATGTATTTGACACTATAAATAATGCGTTGATTATTTAGAGATTTCAAAACATCAGATTTGTCCAATATTTTCAGAGATTTAGATGATTGAGTTTTTACTTACGTTTTTATTTGCAGTATTAGCATTATCATGAACTTATAAATTAGTTCTTTTTTAGATCAAAATAGATTTTACTTTGAACCCATTAGCTTGGGGGTCCTAGATTCGCCACTGGCTAGTTGGGTGTTTCTAAGAATACGCTCCCGTGGCAATCGTATTGTTGGTAGTTTGAATCTTGAGAGTGAGGATATTCATATGAAATATTGCGTACGATTACTGATAGTTAGGAAGGAGTTCAGATTATATGAATGGAACCCAAAGCATTTTTAGTTGAAGATGAAGACACTCATCAACACATAATGTTAAAAAATCGAGTGGTTAAATTTTATTTCGAAAGATTTGGTGAAACTACAAGTCGTCAATTTCAAAATGTGTTAATTAATGGGTAAATTACAAAAAAAAATCCAAGTTTTGTAAAATGTCTCAATTTTGTCCTAAATTTTGTTTTGTAATAGAAAAAACCATAAATTTTCTAAAATATCTCAAAAATGACCTCTGTTATAACTTCCGTCAATTTTTGCCTACGTGTGACCTACGTGGACTGTTAAAGGGATCCACCATCAGCAGCAAAAATTGACGAAAATTATAACGGATGTCATTTTTGAGACATTTTAGAAAATTTATGGTTTTTTTTGTTACAAAACAAAATTTAGGACAAAACTGAGACTTTTTACAAAATTTGGGTTTTTTTTGTAATTTGCCCTATTCAATATGGTTGAAGTTGAAAAAAAGCTTATTAAGTAACCGAACAAAAGTGAGGCTCCACTAAAAATCCTAAGAGCAATCGGTCTATCCATAATCTTTATTGATAATATAAGAATTATGAAGTGTAAAAATTTAAAATGGCATGTAATAAGTAACAAATTGAACGACAATTCGAATAGCAATTCGGACAAATAGAACGCCATAAAATTAAATGAATTTCACTAGTATAAGAACTTGGAAATTTAAATCAATATAAAGACGAAACTGGAAGTTCGGAATACACGAGAGAGCGGAGTCCTGTATTAGACACAAATCTCTTGAAACAGAATTGTCTCCTCCTGGGTGCTTGAGGTCACGTGGACAATCGTTTCCCAATGTAAAATCGCAACAAAAGAAGCAGCAACACAAACAACAATGCTCCAGCGAATTCGAAGCGAAGCGCGAACATATCTCAAAATTCAGATGCAAATTTAGAAATCTAAGAGAACAAAATATTTGTGCTTGTCCTACAAATGAGAGAATTGTTGGATTTTATAGGCTAGGCATTCAATTCTTCTATGACTCTTCCTATTCTCACAGCACACACGTGAGAAGACACAAAATAAAGTCTTCTAAGATTCTTCATCGGACATTGCATGTGTTAATGCAATTTCAATTAACACACATAATCAGAATGGGAAAAGTCACATTCTCACCGTGCACTCTCACATATATTCAATATATATGTGTTAATGTAATTTGATTAGTTCATCTGATGTTCTCATAATTTTAATTCCTAAAATCACATCAATGAGTCCCATATATTTCATGTCAAATTTCGAATTCAACATATTCTTCGTAGATTTAATCATTCTGTCATCACTACCAACAATGAGTATGTCATTCACGTAGAGACATAAAATGACGTAACCATTTTTTGTCTCCTTAATGTATACACATTTATCACACTCATTGATATTAAATCCATTAGAAATCATTGCATTATCAAATTTTTCGTGTCACTACTTTAGCGCTTGTTTCAACCTATACAATGATTTGACCAATTTACAGACTTTCCTTTCTTTTCCTAGAGCCACGAATCCCTCGAGTTATTCCATATAGATTTCATCTAAATCTCCATTTAGAAAAGTTGTTTTCACATTCATTTGATGAACTTCCAAATTACGTAGTGCCGCAAATTGCAAGTAGAATAAGTATCCCTAATGGAATTTATTCTAGTCACAGGAGAATAAGTATCAAAATAGTCTAAGCCTTCCTTTTGCCTGTATCCCTTAATTACAAATATGGCCTTGTACTTATCAATGGATCCATCTACTTTCATTTTCCTCTTAAAAATCCATTTGGATCCTAAGGGTTTACAACCAGTGGGGAGATCCACTAATTTTGCATAATCGAATCAATTTCACTTTTGATTGCCTCCTTCCAGAGAGGTCCCTCAGATGAATTCACTGCTTCAGCATAACTTTGTGGTTCCTTTTCTAACAAATATGTCAGAAAATCATTCCCGAATGATTTTTCAATTCTAGCTCTTTTGTTGCGTCTAGGTTCAATCTCTTGATCTGAATCATGGCTTTCATGATCTATGTCATGAAGTCCATCATTCATCGTGTATGAGGTTCGTTTCGACGAACTCGATGCCTCGTTCAGTTTACATGGAAATATACCTTCAAAGAACGATGCATTCCTTGATTCCATTATCGTGTTCTTGTGTATATCGGGAATCTTAGATTCATGCACAAGAAATCGATAAGCACTACTGTTATGTACATAGCCAATAAAGATGCAATCCACCGTCTTAGGATTGATCTTTACTTTCTTCGGTGTCAGAACGACTACTTTTGCCAAGCACCCCCACACTCGCAAGTGATCGTAGGATGGTCTCCTACCTTTGAATAATTCATAAGGTGTCTTTTCCTCTTTCTTTCGAGGTACCTTATTTAATAGGTAATTGCTTGACGATATTGCTTCACCTCACATATTTCGATGTAATCTTGAACTTAATAACATCACATTCATCATGTCTTTTACCGTGCGATTTTTGCGTTCAGCAACACCATTTGATTGAGGTGAATAAGGTGTAATCACTTCGTGTATAATTCCGTGTTGTGCACTGCATTCCCGAAAGGCGTTACGTATTCGCCTCCTCTATCACTCCTCAATCTCTTGATTTTCTTGTTGAGTTGATTCTCAACTTCATTTTTATAGAGAACAGATTTCTCTATGGCCTCATCTTTGCTTTTCAACAAATATACATAATAATATTTTGTACTATCATCGATAAAGGTAATAAAATAATTATTACTGCCTCTTGTTATTGCGAACTTTAAATCGCATACATCACTATGAATTAGATCAAGTGGCTCGGTGTTCCTTTCAATCGTTTGAAAGGATGACCTTGTCAATTTTGCCTCAACACAAATTTCACATTTGTTCTGTGAATCAATTTGGAATGTAGGTATGTGATTCAAGTTAATTAATCTACACAAAGTATCATAATTAACATGAGCTAGTCTTCCATGCCATAAATCAGGAGACTCAATCTAATATGTAGAAGAACCAGAATTCATATTGATTGTGATCATTACATTGAACTTAAAAAGCCCATCACACACATATCCATTTCCTACGTACATTCCAAACTTTGACAAAATAACTTTGTCTTACTCAAAAACCATCTTGAACCTATGTTTGTTCAGCAATGACCCGAAGACTAAATTCTTCCAAATCTCATGTACGTACAATATGTTGTTCAGAGTCAGCTCCTTTCTTGAAGTCATCTTCAAGACCATCTTGCCTTGACCTTCAATAGCAGAATGGGCAAAGTTTCCCAAATAGATCCTCTCCCCAGTGACCGGTTCGAGCGTAGTGAAGAAGTATCTGTTTGAGCACACATGTTTGGTGGTGTCAGCACCCCATTTTGGTTCACCTTTCCAAACGATGATATCAGCAATGATCCAAGCCACAACCTGAGCAGAATACAGAAAAACGACTTAACAGAGCAGAAAATCACTATTCATCCTCAAGTCGGCAAAATCGGGCAAATGACACATGCATATGACAGAAGGACTCCAGGGGTCACCAAAGGGTAATAGAGTGACTAGAGAGCTCAGCAATATCCAAAACCGGCATTTTCAGTATATCACACGGACAGTTCTATTTTCCGATAGTTCGCTCGATCATCGGAAGACAGCCAATATTGGACCCCAAAAATCCACTCCAATGCCAAACAGATGAAAAGTGTCCCCAAAGGCATTTTGCAAATCATCTGCTCTATACAGAACAACTTTCTGTATACAGACAACTTTTCAGTGGAAGTCCAAAAATGCCGGTTTCTCGAAGAAAAGTTAATTCCAAATATCAGATGCGGCCATGCCCCTCAATCATACAGAGCACGAGCAATGCTTCATATTGTCTTTTAGAAGCCATACAGACACTCTGAATGACTTCCGAATGACAAAACGGGCATACCCTTCTTCGGAAGAGCGTAACCGGAGACTGGTCTGATGGAATTACGGCAAACGAAGTTCACACTACATTGCCCTGAAAACTCCAGCGGACATTCGCAATTGGGCAAAACAGACAGCAAAACCCTTCACGGTTTCCCGAGTAACCTCCGAGGGGCACAAAATGCCATCTTCAGTGAAAATCCATATCCGGAGGTCCTCTTTGGGGAAACTTGACGCCGGATGCTTACCTTACACAATGCTAGCCTTCTCAAGGCTCAATGTGGAATTGTCGGAATGAATCACACAACTCATCTAGACCCCTCGAACAGTGCTTTAAGGGTCTCAGATGCACTTTTCATATCCTTAGAAGCCCAATCTCAGCAAACAGAGATCGCAGTAATCTCCGGATCGCCCAAGAAACTCAGAAAGCAATCTGAGAAATCCAGTTTCGGCCTCCTAGGACATCTCCGGCTCCATATTTGTATTTACCGGCTTAAGGGACAAGGGCCCACGTAATTTGACAATTTATGTCAAAATGACCGACGTGGGATACAGATACAAGATATGCTGTCAGAAGTGGGTAACCTCGCTCTGAATGCATAAAAGGAGCAAAACCGGCTTCCAAGCCTCATACAGACATTTGGCAATTTCTCACGGAAAATGCCAATCTCGGACTCATTAAATCCATTTCCTCGCGTATATCGATAATTCGACGTTCAATTCAAACACCGAACTTCGAATGCGCGATCAATCGAGACCCGAGATTTTTCCCGGTTTCTCCTCTTCGGTCGTGGGACCCACGGGCTACTCAAGATGAGTCACCCTTTACTCTAGAAGCTTCTTCTTCTTCTTCAATGCAAGAAGCCAACTTGCACTCTTGTTTGAAAATATCCAAGAGTTTGAAGACAACACTCAAGCCTCCATCCATGCTCATCAATGCTCATCAATGTCTTATCTCTTCTTCATTAATGCAATGGAAGAGGATGAGGCTTGATATTTTCTAAGCATGGGGGTTAAGAGCACTTGCTTTTGCTAATTGTGTCATTAACTTTGCCTATAAATGGCCCAAAAGTGATTAAGATAATCACTTCTCCTCTTACACACTCTCTCCAACCTTTCTCTTTCAAGAAATCCTCTCAAACTCCAAAGCCAAGAACACTCAAGAACCAGAAAACTTCAGCCCTTAGAAGGAAGAGAAAAGAAAACCTAAAAGATCAAAAGAGAGCCTTGAGTTCTTAAGTCGGAAGCTGATGTTCATCATCCCGACTTAAGCTCAAAATTTCTCAAACTTCATATCCCACTCATTTTGGACCCATGGAGTTCATTGGTGAAATTGGTTTTTCCATTTGAAGTCTTTAAATTATTGTTTCAGGTCAAATAGTGCATTTCGGGTAAAATCGCTACTCTCGGGTGAATAGTGACCCGCCAGCGCCAGCCGCGCGCACGCTCGCGCACGCCCGCGCCCGCCCGCGCGCACCCGCGCGCCTGCCCGCGCGCACGCGCACGCCCGCGCGCCCCGCGCGCACGCCTGCACGCCCGCGCACCTGCCTGCACCCCGCGCACGCCGCGCGCCTCCCGTGCATTCCAGCCGCATTCCCCGTGCACCTAGCTCCCCGAACGTGCATCCTTTGCACCCGAGCATCCTTCCAATCGTTCAACCGAGTCATCCGACTCTCGAACACTTCCCCGACTCTTTCCTCGTATCCCGAGGCTAGGTAAATCACTCTTGACTTAGAGGAGTTAGGGCTTTTTATATTTTTGCATGGCTATGGAGTACTATGGTATTTTATGCATACTTAACTTGCAAGACTTAACTTTTATGCAATTTTATGTTATATTATGCATGTGTATTACCTTATAACTTGCTAGCATGTCGGAAAAAGGTTTGGATTGTTGTTTGGAAGACCATCTCGACCCGGAAATGGCAAGTGAGCTCACGGCCAAGTCTCTAAATGGGATGGCCGAGACTTGAGTTGCTCTTTTAGGGTTAAGATTGGTCTCCTTAGCCCGATCCAAGTTATTTTCCGAGTTTATTTTGTTGTTCTTGCATGCATGAAGCCGGTATTATTTTATCGATTCCTTAAATAACATGTTTGTGAATGTTTGCATGTTTAAATGAGTTAATCAAATCATGGTAATACCGGCTTTTGTCAAAACGTGTTATTCATGATGTTTGATGTTTGAGCATGCGAAAAATGATTAAACCAAGACAAGGAAATTCTTTGTGATTTGAATCGAGCCATGAGAGTATTCGGCCATCTTTGACAAGGTGAAGTCGAGGGCTTCTTGGCCCTTTTTGGATCAAGAATGATTTCCTTATTTCGAGTTTAATTCATTTCTCGGATTGTACGAAAGTGTAATTTCGATATTTCCACGATTCTCATGTTAAAACATCGATTACATGTCTTTTCAAAACAAAACATGCATGGATTCGGGTATCGTTGACTCATTCGGGTCCATTCGGTTACGAGGGTAGTTTCGGTCATTGGACCAAATATCCTCGATCCTTACGGATTCGTGTTGGTCGCCGAATCACGAATCGTTTTCACAATTAAAGTATTCGGCGATAACCTTAAGCATTAATTCCACGAACGGGTTAATCGGGACGTTCACACGGTTAATTCATTCCATTTAAATAACTTTGCACGAATTGGACATTAATTTGTAACTCGCGTCGACGAATTACAAAACGGTGTTAATGCCCTTTTCAAAACCCTCATACTTTCAAATCCTTATTGTGTTGTTCTCCTTTTCTAAAAATAAATTTTCAAATCAAGGGCAAGAACATCATTTCGTGATTCGCCGACATCCTAGCGCAGTTTAAGATGTCAGTTGGGTATTCTGTATCAAAATACAGTTATCGGACTAATCATTTCACTCGACTTAACCAAATCCTAGAAAATGGTTAGGCGGAACTCTAGGTTCCAAATCTAGAGTCAAAATACAAGTTTGGATCAATTCAGTGGTAATTCAGTGTCACAACACCGAATCACTATAAAAGCAATCTACACACATGATATTCGATTCTCTTTTCCAAATTTCCAACAAAAGCAGAATACTAAAACATTGGCACGTGTTTGATTACTTAGCATATGGCATTTGCTTGCAAAAACACTTTTGGATTAATAAACTTGTTAATCCACGTACATTCGGTAAATACAAAACACCTTGTCTGTTATTAACATGTTGCGTGTTATCTTTCCGCACTTGTTTGCCATACGGGTCGAGCTTGATCCCTAGGCCGAATAATATTAGGGTTCAACACCCTAATCATCGAGCACAGGGTTCAACGCCCTAATCAACACTCACAGGGTCCAACGCCCTATTCAGTGAGAGCGTCCATTGAATTTCAGTTCTTCGGTCTTTTTCCCTAAACTCACGGTGAGTTAGAGTGGAATAATAACCGAACGCGAGTCGACTGGAATTCGGCCATTTGTAATTTGTATTTATTGTTTTCGAGAGCATTGTAAGGATTTTATTTTGTACATTTATTCTGTAAGAATTCCAGTCGGTGAGCGAACGGTCCGAGAGTCGAATTAATCGAATCGGTCTAATGCTTGCCCAGATACAAGTAAATCCAAAAACTCGCGGTTCTGGTTCACGCAGGGATTCAACCTCCATGGTTCGATGAACTGTAACGCAAGATTGTGAACCAATTCCCCGACACACGGGTTTACTTCTCTCTCAGCTTCTCCACCGACATCGTTTAATTCATCGAAGTTACGGTGTCAAAACGTGTGACCCGAGTGCAGCCTAATTCATGCGGTAAATAAAACAAAAATGCAAGCCTACAAACCAGAGTACCGAAAGGGCGTGCGGGATATAGGCCCGCACGTAACATGAACCCCCGAACACGGATTTTCTGGTTTCGCACAGATCAATGCCTTAACGACAAACTAGGTGTTCCATACCCCTAGACTCGGGTAACTTATCCGCCCTCGACCTACGGGTCGTAAAATGATAAGTGGCGACTCCTTCTCTCACGCGTGTCCGTCACGCGTCCCCACGGGAAGGTGGACACTCCCAAGCCGCGCGATCCAAAAGCGCGTAATGCGGGCCCCGACGAGAGTCCACATTCGGGTCCGTACAGCTTGGCGACTCCACTGGGGACATACTTAGTGGATTCAGGCTCAATCCGTTTGCTTGCTTGCATGTTCATTTACCGCTTTCTGCAACTTTCTCGCTTATCTATTTTACGCATATTTACTTTTCTGCACTTGCATTGCATCATTCTAGTGGATTTAGGTACCACGCTTGAAATCCCACGAGCGACAATCTAGGAAGCTAGGTTAGACAGGGGTTCGAAGTAGGGGTACGGCGCGCGGTTCGACTGTCGCTTAGGCCTTGAAAAGAATCCCGCCCGATTTCATGGAATTGATACCCTTGAGTCGGGAGCCCCCATCTTTAGTTAGTTGCTATCCCGGTAGCACCTAAACCATGCATAAACAGGGACCGTCATGCTGGACCAAAATTGCCTTCATGCCGTCAACCGACCCAAAAGTTGAGTCTTTGAGTCGGCTCGTAGTTTTCTTTTAGGCAGGCCTTTTGTTGTTTTTCTACAATGAGCGATGTACATTGTAATAGATACAGATATACTTTACTTTTCTGCACTGCATGCATGTTTTCAAAACAACCTAGGACATTACATCAGTTTGTTTATAAACATTAAACCAACATCTCTCCATTAGGGGATGGATCGCTCGCATCCCTGTCTTAGGCTCGATGTCATCATCATGCCATCTGCGGACATTACTCGCCTTTGGAATACATTCCGCCCAGTTGACCGTGCATTCCTCCGGCTCATCATAGGAGACTTGCCATTACTCGCTGATTCCCCCATTGACTGGACCCTACGTAGAACTGCTATTAGTTTTTGGGACACTCAGCGGGCCGTATTCAGTTTTCAGGGGTCAGAGCTAGCTCCCACAGTAGAGGAGTACGCGGCACTCATTCAGCGACCCATGCCGACCCTCGACATCGTGGCGCCCAACCAGTTCGCCACGATACAGAGTAGACTCGCCATCCTCTTAAATCTCCGCGACGAAGAAATTCGTCTTGAGCTTCAGCATGGAGGAGCATAGCGTTAGGACCGCATGGCTCATAGACTTCATACATGTTCGTTCTCTCAATGCCAGGGGAGAATCGTACCAGCGTGACGCCTGTCACGGGTTCCTCTTGCTCATCTTTGGGACCATCCTATTCCCCCACTCGTCGAACCTCATAGACGGGGCACTTGCCCAAGTCATCCTCCAAGTGGTAGGAGGCCGTAGCTATGTAGAAGCCGTCTTGGCTGAGACCATTCGGTCTCTTGACTATGTACGAGAGGTTCGACGTGGTAGAATGAGAGGAGCTCCGCATCTTCTTCAGATTTGGCTCCTCGCACACATCAGGCCGTTCTGCTCATCACATCCCTTTTCCTACATCACTGACGAGCGTTCGCTCATCGCTCGCCTACTTCAAGTGTTTCGGCCCTCCGATCGCGACTACACCGATTGGATCCAGTTCTTCAAGAGACTCACCCCGGCACAGTTTTTGTGGGCTGCTCGCTGGAATCCCGGTGGACCCATGACCATTGGATGCCCTTCAGTCATAGGACTTCCTCTGATCAGTCACTTAGGGAGCACACTTGTTTTCCCAGCCCGAGTCATCAGACAACTTGGCGGCTTACAGGATATTCCTAGAGAGGCAGATCGCACTCCACACCGCTTCATGTGGACGGATATTATAACTTTACTTCCAGATAGGGTTCTGCGGATTAGAGAAGTTCAACGTTTATGGAACACGCGCACCGTTCAAGAGCTCTATTTCCCGGAGCACCCTACCGACGACGAACGAGCTTTCTCAGCTACCGTAGCATATGTGGCGCAATTCCATCCACAGGGACTCACACCCGTTCGTCGACGACATTTGCCGCGGATTCCTCACGCACCGCATGCAGACATTCCAGACGCGGAGAGCTCAGTCCAAGGAGTCATGCGCACAGAATTGCAGTCCATCAGAGAAGAGCGAGATCGACTCCGTTGTGAGCTTGTGGATATTCGCGCAGAACTCACTGATCACAGAGAGCTTCAGAGCGAGTTGGCTCAGATTCGCGCACGCATAGCGAACCAAGACAGGGAGATAGCGCGTTTGAGCGCTATGCTGGACCGAGCGCGGGCAAAAGCTCGCAAGGTCTTTCATCCTTAGGTTTAGTTTGTTAACGCTTTTGCCCCGCACCGGACCCACGCAGCGTTCACTCAGCTACGGGTTGTAATAGTTGGCGGTTTAATGTTTATGTTTCCTTTTCAAACAGACTGTCTTTATAAATTATAGAATATGAATCAAACTGATGTAATGGCATTAGTATTTTCAAACTTATGCACCTCATGCATTCATATACTGTCATCTATATTTTGAAGATAGTCAAAGCACTATAAGTACACTCATACACTTACGCATACAGGTACTAACAACTGGCGTCCCATCGATATCCGACTCGTGCACGAGTAAGGATGGCAGAAGACCAACAACCCGCCATTCTTGAACAGGATACTCCGCCAACGCCGATACATTCTCAAACACCACTGACGCAAGTTACATCACCTGTAATGCTCACGGACATATCTACAGCGCATTCAGGCGTCCCTATCGGACATCCTCCACCAACAGTACAGACGGCGTCCAACCTTGTGGAGTCCGCACGTTTTACTGCGTTAGAAGGAATGGTGAACCACTTGGCGGCCAACATGGCCACCAACATGACTGAGCTCATGGCCATGCTCAGGAATCAGAATCAGGCCTCATCGAGCTTTACTCCGCCTCTGGAGCATAGACCAATTGTCGATCCAAATCCAATGGTCACTCCAACCTTTGCTTCGGAGGCTGAAGACGCATCTTTCTCGGCAATGGCGTTTGCACCAACAGTCCATCCGATCAATGATCCTTTACCGCCACCACCTGCTCCAACAGCAGTTCCGTTGCCACCAGCAGCTTTCTTATCCACGGACTCTACTATGCATGCGCTGCCACCGCTAACCGTGTCAATGCATCCTCCAATCTATACTGTGCCACCACCGACAGTTCCTCCGGTCACGATCGCACAGGCTCCTGTTTCCACTGCAGACCAATTTCCTTTCCAAACTCCACAACCCCAAATAAGCTTTTCTTACCCTGCTCCACCGCCCCTAAACATTCCTCCCACTGAACCGGGCACGCCTACTCAGGCTGCCCCTCCAGCTCTACCGACAAACGTTCCTCTCGAAGCGGAGAATGAACAGGAGAGGAGAATAAAGAGAATGGAGGAAACCATTCGAGCCCTCCAAGTAGGCAACCCCCGTTTCGATTTCAGTGACAGTGACTGGAATCTCTTTCCAGGCATGCGGCTGCCCCCTAAGATCAAAATTCCAGAGTTCAAAAGATATGATGGGACCAGAGACCCTCGGCATCATCTCCGTCATTATCAGAGCAAAATGCTCTCATACTGGGATTATGAGGAATTCGTCATTCAGACTTTCCAAGATAGTCTTATGGGATCGGCGCTAGATTGGTTTATGACCCTGAAAGCCGGCGATGTCCCTACATGGACAGATCTTTCTCAGAAGTTCCTCGACCAGTATCGATTTTGTGCGGAAACACCTCCTACCCTTCTCGATCTCAGCATGACAGAGATGAAGGAGGGTCAAGCTTTCGAAGCATACGCAACGGAATGGAGAGGAAGAGCAGCAAAGCACATTCCTCCAATCACTGAGCGACAACAAGTTCAGCTGTTCCACTCCACACTCAGAGGCGCGTATTACTCACATCTCCTGGCTCATACTTCCTCCTTCTCGGACTTGATCGAGGCAGGAAAGAAGCTTGACATGGGTGTTAAGTTAGGAAGAATCGAAGGCCCATCAAAGAAGAAGGATGGAGAGACGTCAAAGAAGCAGACTGCTGGAACCTCCAGGAGAAGCAAAGACATGACTATTGGCGCCGTCAACTCCGGATATCAGGCTTCACAGCCGATTTCGGTGGACTATACTCCTGCATTACAGACTCCCCAGGCATATGCACATCCCGTGCATTATGTGCAGCCCTACCAAACATCGCAGGCTTATTTCCCAACCCCGCCAACTGTTATCCAGTCGCAACTTCCGCAACAGCATATTCCTGCTCAGGCTCAACAAGGTAGACCCCCGGCTTCGAGATCTCCTCAGTCGGTTCAACGTGCTCCAGCCCCCAGAACTTATCAGGACAAAGTTGCACAACCGCGTCCACGCAAGCAGTACACCACTTTACCAGCCCCTCTCTCTCACATATTCAGGCAGCTTCTTGCAGGCAACAAGATCAGAACAGAAGCGCCTGGTCCCAACTTTGACCCCGCAGTGCAGAATCAGAACTTACACTGTGAATTCCATCGGGGTGCTCCTGGTCATACCCTCGACAATTGCTGGACACTCCGGAATAAAATTCAGGAGTTGATCGACGCAAGGCAAATCTCCTTTAATGAAGTGAAGCCACCGAATGTCCGCGCAAACCCTCTCCCCGATCATGGATCAGGTTCAGGACCTTCTATCAACATGATCAGCATCGCTTCTATCAAAGAGGAAGAAGACGCGCAGAAGACCTCAATTCCCTTTATTGTCAATTATGCTCCGACAAATGATGCATTTACATCTGACGTCCCATTCGTTATCGAGGTTCTTGCGAAGGAGCCATACCAAGACCGTCGAGTTCCCTGGGATTATGGGAATGAGGTTGCCAACATGGAGCATGAGATGAGTGCGATGGGCATCACGCGCTCAGGACGAGTTTATCAGGGTCCAGAGTCTACAGACAAAGGGAAAGCCCCTGTTATTACATCCTCAGCCGTTCCAGAAGCCGTGCCAGTCTTTACAAAGAAGGTCACCGATCAAGAAGCGGAAGCTTTCATGAAAGTGATCAAGGCAAGTGAGTACAAAGTGGTGGAGCAAATGGGCAAGTCACCCGCCCATATCTCGCTCCTCGCGTTGCTTTTGAGCTCCGAGCCGCATCGGAATGCTTTGTTGAAAGTCCTCACCGCGGCACAAGTCCCAAAAGACACGGCACCGGATAATATCGAGCAGACTGTTAGTTCAATCTTCTCGAATCAGATATCCTTTGCAGATGATGAGCTTCCATCCGAAGGTCAGGAACACTTACGGGCATTGCACATAGTCTGTAAGTGCAACAATCACATTGTTGGTCGAGTCATGATCGACAACGGCTCTGCTCTCAACGTTTGCCCCGTCTCCACACTGAAACAGATGAACGTGGACATGAGCCGCATCCGTGCAAGCAAGACCACTGTTCGAGCCTTTGATGGCTCTAGGAGAGAAGTGAATGGAGAAATCGATCTCCTGATCGATGTGGGTCCTTGCTCATTCTCTGTCACCTTTCAGATCCTCGAGATACCCAATGCTTTCAGTCTCTTGCTCGGGAGACCATGGATTCACGCCGCCGGCGCTGTTCCTTCGTCGCTGCACCAGAAACTGAAGTTCTTCGTCGAAGGTAAGCTTATCACTGTCAACGGTGAGGAAGACTACGCAGTCTACAAGGAGACAGCCGTTCCTTACATCAGCATTGGAGAAGATCAGAATCTTCCCTTTCACTCTTTCGACACGATTTCCGTAATCCGAGACTACGGAAAAGTCGGTCCATCACGAACCGATCGTATGATTGGAAAGGTTCTGTTGAAGAACGATTACGTCCCCGGAACTGGACTTGGGGCACGTGCACAGGGAATCCTTCGACCGATTGAAATGGAGGAATACCGCAATAGGAGGGGACTTGGCTTTCGCCCCTCCTGTCATGAGATCGTGCAGTCTCGCCGTGGAAAGCATCTACACCGCCTTGCTGTACATTACGAAAAGCTCTTCAGGGGCATTCTGGTTCCACCACTCTCACAGTTTTTTGCAGCACCACCGCAGATCATGGGAGGCACCTCCGATAGCCCAATCACTGAAACAGATGACTTCTCTTCGGATGCAGTTGAAGCGTTTTTGGCTTTGCCAGCCATATATGCCGTCACTGAGGAGACATCTTCCAGGGTTCATATCCGCCCTGTACGGGAGGATGAGGAGCTTACCAACTGGACTTCAGTTCCGCTCTACTCGGCCGTAGTTGCCGATGTGTAAGACGGTCTTTATATATAATGCTACCTGTGTGTCGGCAACGCCATAAGCCACACAACAGAAGAGGGGTTTTTGTTATGGCTTGTTAATAAAATCCCTACATGCTTTTTGAATTTTTGTGTCTAGATTCTCTCTCTCATGCTTACTTCTAGCATCTTTAATTTCTAAAACAATTCGCTTTCGTGTCCAGGCTCCAATCGAATCCAAATCACCGATGCAACGATTCGAATTCGTCCGAAACACACCTCAGAAAGTCCCTACCCATATACTTCGGGGAAGGACTTGACGAGGACGGTCGCGTGCCCGAGATAGAAGAGAGTTTGCATCGTCTTGAAAACCATCAACTCACTTCGATCGAGCCAACCGAAGAGATCAACATAGGCACCACAGAAGAGCAACGCACCCTAAGGATCGGGACGGATCTCGACCCCGCACAGAGAGCCCGGATGATCGATTTCTTGTCAGAGTATCAAGAGGTCTTCGCTTGGTCTTATACCGATATGCCAGGTTTGGACCCCTCGATCGTAAAGCATTTCCTCCCACTCGACACTGAAAGATTTCCGCCCAAACGTCAACACTTACGGCGTCAACGAGCTGATCTTCTTCTCCGCATTAAAGAGGAGGTCGTCAAACAGGTGGATGCGGGATTCTTAGAGGTATGCAATTACTCTGAATGGGTAGCTAACGTGGTGCCAGTGGAAAAGAAGAATGGGAAGGTCAGAGTCTGCATCGACTATCGAGACCTTAACAAGGCCAGTCCTAAGGATAACTTCCCGCTGCCCCATATCGACGTCTTGGTGGACAATACAGCACGCCACACACAATTCTCCTTCATGGATGGTTTCTCTGGATACAATCAGATTCAGATGGCCGAGGAGGATAAGATCAAAACGACGTTCATCACGATGTGGGGTACGTTTTGTTACAAGGTCATGCCTTTTGGTCTCAAAAACGCTGGGGCAACCTATCAGCGGGCAATGGTCACTCTATTTCATGACATGATGCATAAAGAGATAGAGGTTTACGTCGACGACATGATTGCAAAGTCCAAAGCAGGTGAAGATCATCTTGTCAACCTCAGGCGGCTATTTGATCGTCTCAGGAAGTACAAACTCCGACTCAACCCAACGAAATGCACTTTCGGCGTCAAGTCAGGAAAATTGCTAGGGTTTGTAGTCAGCGAAAAGGGCATCGAGGTTGATCCCGACAAAGTCAAGGCGATCATGGAATTGCCCCCTCCATCGACAGTGCGCGAAGTAAGGAGTTTCCTAGGACGGCTGAATTACATCGCACGTTTCATTGCAAATTTAACAGACAAGTGCCAACCACTCTTCCGTTTGCTTCGCAAAAATGCAGCGGTTGAATGGGATGACGAGTGTCAGAAAGCTTTTGATACAGTCAAGGCATACCTAGTTCAGCCACCGGTGTTGGTTCCACCTTCACCGGATCGTCCTCTCATTCTGTACCTGACAGTACGCCGACAATCCATCGGATGCATGTTAGGGCAAAAGGACGATTCCTCTCATGCAGAGCGAGCAATTTATTATTTAAGCAAAAAGTTCACTGAAGGGGAGTCCAACTACCCTGAGATAGAGAAGATGTGTTGCGCACTCGTTTGGGTCATGCAAAGGCTCCGGCAATACACTCTCTACCATACTGTTCGCCTGCTGTCAAAGACAGATCCTTTGAAGTATCTACTCAGCAGTCCGTCCTCCATGAGGAACATAGCAAAATGGCGTTGCCAACTGACGGAGTATGACATCGAATACGTATCACGCACGTCAATGAAGGGCCAAGCAATTGCAGATCATCTAGCGGAGTTTCCGATCGAGGACGACACACCGATCAACCCTAACTTTCCAGATGAAAGGATCCTCCAAGTGAGTGATGAGGAAGAGACTCTAGGATGGAAGATGTACTTTGACGGTGCAGTCAATTCCACTGGGTCTGGTATCGGCGCGGTGCTGATATCCCCTGAGGGGCGTCATTTCCCTGTTGCAGCGAAGATTGATTTCCCTTGCACCAACAACATAGCCGAATATGAAGCTTGTATCCTCGGTTTGCAGGCCGCAATCTACCTCAAAGTCAAGGAGTTAAAAGTGTTTGGCGATTCTATGCTCACAATCTTCCAGACGCTTAAACAATGGAAGACGAAAGATCCAAAGTTGGTGCCATATCATGAGTACCTCGAAGAGTTGACAGAGAACTTCAAAGATATCTCATTTACGTACACCCCACGCATGAAGAACCAGTTCGCAGATGCACTTGCAACGCTCGCATCCATGGTGAGCATTACGAAGGAGAATCTCATAGAACCTCTCGAGTTTGAGATTGCTCAGGGCCCTGCCCATTGCGATGTAATTGATGCTGTTGACGGCAAACCGTGGTACGCAGACATCAAGCACTTGCTGCAAACAGGTCAATTCCCAGCGTTCACCGATCGTCATGACCGGAGGACTCTACGCCGCATTGCGGCACACTTTTTCCTGAGTGGCGAGACTCTCTACCGCCGTTCATTCGATGCTACACTACTTCGGTGTGTCGACGAGAATGAGGCACAACGCCTCATGGAAGAAGTGCACGAAGGAAATTGCGGACCTCATATGAATGGACTCATGCTAGCAAAGAAGCTCATGCGACTCGGGTACTTCTGGTCTACCATGGAGACCGACTGCGTCAAGCATGTCAGACACTGTCACTTGTGTCAAGTCTACGCGAATCAGATCAGAGCACCACCCAACGAGCTCCATCCAATGGCTGCTCCGTGGCCATTTTCAATGTGGGGCATGGACGTGATTGGTCCAGTCAACCCTAAAGCATCCAATGGACATTTGTTCATACTGGTAGCTATCGATTACTTCACCAAGTGGATCGAAGCTATCACCCTTGCGTCAGTCACTGCAAAGGCCGTGGCTCGCTTCCTCAAACGCGACATCATTGCGCGATACGGGGTCCCTGCGACTCTCATCACCGACAATGCCAAGAACCTGAATAATAAGCTCATTGACGAGCTCTGTGCACAGTTCAGGATCCAACATCGTAATTCCTCTCCATATCGTCCACAAATGAATGGTGCGGTAGAGGCAGCGAATAAGAATATAAAGAAAATCATCGAAAAAATGACGGTGAATTACAAGGACTGGCATGAGATGCTCCCGTTTGCACTCTTGGCATATCGGACTTCTATCCGCTCATCCACCGGGGCAACCCCGTATTCTTTGGTCTACGGCATGGAAGCGGTTCTTCCAATCGAAGTGGAGATTCCCTCCATGAGGGTTCTTGCCGAGTCCAAACTCGAGGAAGCAGAATGGGCGAAGCAACGCTATGAACAGCTTAATCTCATCGACGAGAAGCGGCTAACTGCACTTTGCCACGGTCAGTGCTATCAGCAAAGAATGGCTCGAACATTCAACAAAAAAGTTCGTCCTCGCAAGTTCAGCCCCAGCGACCTCGTCTTGCGAAAAGTTTTACACATCGCCCCAGATTCCAGGGGCAAGTTCGCTTACAAGTACGACGGTCCATTCATCGTTAAAGAAGTCTTTGACGGAGGGGCAATCATTCTCAACGATATGGACGGAAACGAGAACGCTCTTCCGGTCAATGCTGATGCTCTTAAGAAATACTATCCGTGATGGTGTTTCTCTTATCCCACTGCGGATGTTTTCTCAAATGCACATTACATTTTATCTTTCTTTGCATGTACAGTTCCCAACACTTTTAATTTCGTTAACTCATGTACTCCCATCTTCTGCTCTTTCCCTTTTCTCTGAATTTTTCCTGAGAGAAAAAGAATGGATTTCCCGCTAGGTTGAAAACCTCTTTGAGGCGGCCTAGGCAAAAATTAGGGAATGAGAGGCACGGTTTAAAATCCCGCAAAGGGGAACCGTGGCAAAAGGAGAGCATGAATCAAAATCCTCGCTAGGCTGAAAACCCGAAAAGGGCGGTCTAGGCAAAAGTTAGAGGAATCGAGAGGTGCGATCAGACCCAATACGGATGATCGTAGCAAAAGGTGAGATCTAAATGAGAGAAATGTCAAACAAAACACCCCGTTAGGTCGTCACGCGTCTTGCGACCTAGGCAAAAATTAGGGGACCTTCGGCAGCTCGACCACGAAATGACAGCTACATTCAGCATGCAGCGGCAACAAATAGTGGTTTGACAGTCTTCGATGCAAGCAAACTCTCTTTTACTCTCAGAGCATGAGACACGTTTCGACATACAGTCGAATCTTTGTATCCTTGATTTGGAGGATCCCAAAGAATCCCCCTATACCCTTATGCAAATTCTACAGGTCATGCCTGTTCTGTAAAAAGCCTTTCTTGTCAAATCACAAACCTAGCGGGATACGACCATCCCTTTAAATGGTCATCAAGTTCAAATCCCCAAAGCATTATTATTCAGACTTCTTTCTACATCTTCATTATGGCTGTAGAGTAGAACTGACAACTACTGTTAGCTCCCATGGTTCTATATGCAGGAACGAAGATGTGAACCTCGGAAGAAGTCTTTCTTTGATGAATGCATGTCTGCCTTATGCTAAGGACCACAACTAAAATCCAAGGAGAAGTCTTCAGGATAATACTCCATGCATTCAATCGCATCACAATCAGTTGGCAAACAATGAAACATTCTGCCACTACATCGATTGCAACACGGACAAGCTCAGTGACGGAGGAAGCACAATGATTCCTTCCACACCTCACGCAACTCCCCAACGTTTGCATTTACTTTTTGCAATGCATCCCATGCAATTTACTTTTCTGCATTTCGGGTACGTCCCGACTACTTTCCGCATTTCGGGTACGTCCCGACTACTTTTCCGCATTTCGGGTACGTCCCGACTACTTTTCCGCATTTCGGGTACGTCCCGACTACTTTTCCGCATTTCGGGTACGTCCCGACTACTTTTCCGCATTTCGGGTACGTCCCGACTACTTTTCCGCATTCGGGTACGTCCCGACTACTTTCCGCATTTCGGGTACGTCCCGACTACTTTTTCGCACTTCGGGTACGTCCCGACTACTTTTCGCATTTCGGGTACGTCCCGACTACTTTTCTGCACCATGCAAACCGCCGGGCAAAACACCCCGCACCTTGCAAACCCGCCGGGCAACACGCCCCGCACCCCGCAAGTCCATTGGGTAGGCGCCTTTGAA
Organism: Punica granatum; assembly: GCF_007655135.1. NCBI lineage: Eukaryota > Viridiplantae > Streptophyta > Magnoliopsida > Myrtales > Lythraceae > Punica > Punica granatum. The sequence goes on along the minus strand of NC_045129.1, from coordinate 25,095,737 downwards.
CCATGTTGTTCATTCGGTATGCGCCCCGTGCATATTGCAAACCCTTCGGGTACGTCCCGACTACTTTTCCGCATTTCGGGTACGTCCCGACTACTTTTCCGCATTTCGGGTACGTCCCGACTACTTTTCCGCATTTCGGGTACGTCCCGACTACTTTTCCGCATTTCGGGTACGTCCCGACTACTTTCCTGCATTTCGGGTACGTCCCGACTACTTATCTGTTTAGGGGTCCATCCCCTCAGGTTCATCCTGACTTTTACATTTCTGCATCAGGTATAACATCCCCACATATCCAAAGTAAGAGGGAGAAGACTGTTATCGGAAATTCCTTGTCAATCATTGCTATCAAATTGGGGCGCTTCTGAAGTCTTTGGCTGCATCCTCTACTCGAGCATGCAGTCAAAGAGGGGCAAGTTGTCAGCACCCCATTTTGGCTCACCTTTCCAAACGATGATATCAGCAATGATCCAAGCCACAACCTGAGCAGAATACAGAAAAACGACTTAACAGAGCAGAAAATCACTATTCATCCTCAAGTCGGCAAAATCGGGCAAATGACACATGCATATGACAGAAGGACTCCAGGGGTCACCAAAGGGTAATAGAGTGACTAGAGAGCTCAGCAATATCCAAAACCGGCATTTTCAGTATATCACACGGACAGTTCTATTTTCCGATAGTTCGCTCGATCATCGGAAGACAGCCAATATTGGACCCCAAAAATCCACTCCAATGCCAAACAGATGAAAAGTGTCCCCAAAGGCATTTTGCAAATCATCTGCTCTATACAGAACAACTTTCTGTATACAGACAACTTTTCAGTGGAAGTCCAAAAATGCCGGTTTCTCGAAGAAAAGTTAATTCCAAATATCAGATGCGGCCATGCCCCTCAATCATACAGAGCACGAGCAATGCTTCATATTGTCTTTTAGAAGCCATACAGACACTCTGAATGACTTCCGAATGACAAAACGGGCATACCCTTCTTCGGAAGAGCGTAACCGGAGACTGGTCTGATGGAATTACGGCAAACGAAGTTCACACTACATTGCCCTGAAAACTCCAGCGGACATTCGCAATTGGGCAAAACAGACAGCAAAACCCTTCACGGTTTCCCGAGTAACCTCCGAGGGGCACAAAAGGCCATTTTCAGTGAAAATCCATATCCGGAGGTCCTCTTTGGGGAAACTTGACGCCGGATGCTTACCTTACACAATGCTAGCCTTCTCAAGGCTCAATGTGGAATTGTCGGAATGAATCACACAACTCATCTAGACCCCTCGAGCAGTGCTTTAAGGGTCTCAGATGCACTTTTCATATCCTTAGAGGCCCAATCTCAGCAAACAGAGATCGCAGTAATCTCCGGATCGCCCAAGAAACTCAGAAAGCAATCTGAGAAATCCAGTTTCGGCCTCCTAGGACATCTCCGGCTCCATATTTGTATTTACCGGCTTAAGGGACAAGGGCCCACGTAATTTGACAATTTATGTCAAAATGACCGACGTGGGATGCAGATACAAGATATGCTGTCAGAAGTGGGTAACCTCGCTCTGAATGCATAAAAGGAGCAAAACCGGCTTCCAAGCCTCATACAGACATTTGGCAATTTCTCACGGAAAATGCCAATCTCGGACTCATTAAATCCATTTCCTCGCGTATATCGATAATTCGACGTTCAATTCAAACACGAACTTCGAATGCGCGATCAATCGAGACCCGAGCTTTTTCCCGGTTTCTCCTCTTCGGTCGTGGGACCCACGGGCTACTCAAGATGAGTCACCCTTTACTCTAGAAGCTTCTTCTTCTTCTTCAATGCAAGAAGCCAACTTGCACTCTTGCTTGAAAATATCCAAGAGTTTGAAGACAACACTCAAGCCTCCATCAATGCTCATCAATGCTCATCAATGTCTTATCTCTTCTTCATTAATGCAATGGAAGAGGATGAGGCTTGATATTTTCTAAGCATGGGGGTTAAGAGCACTTGCTTTTGCTAATTGTGTCATTAGCTTTGCCTATAAATGGCCCAAAAGTGATTAAGATAATCACTTCTCCTCTTACACACTCTCTCCAACCTTTCTCTTTCAAGAAATCCTCTCAAACTCCATAGCCAAGAACACTCAAGAACCAGAAAACTTCAGCCCTTAGAAGGAAGAGAAAAGAAAACCTAAAAGATCAAAAGAGAGCCTTGAGTTCTTAAGTCGGAAGCCGATGTTCATCATCCCGACTTAAGCTCAAAATTTCTCAAACTTCATATCCCACTCATTTTGGACCCATGGAGTTCATTGGTGAAATTGGTTTTTCCATTTGAAGTCTTTAAATTATTGTTTCAGGTCAAATAGTGCATTTCGGGTGAAATCGCTACTCTCGGGTGAATAGTGACCCGCCAGCGCCAGCCGCGCGCACGCGCGCCCGCCCGCGCGCACCCGCGCGCCTGCCCGCACCCCGCGCACACCGCTCGCCTCCCGTGCATTCCAGCCGCATTCCCCGTGCACCTAGCTCCCCGAACGTGCATCCTTTGCACCCGGGCATCCTTCCAATCGTTCAACTGAGTCATCCGACTCTCGAACACTTCCCCGACTCTTTCCTCGTATCCCGAGGCTAGGTAAATCACTCTTGACTTAGAGGAGTTAGGGCTTTTTATATTTTTGCATGGCTATGGAGTACTATGGTATTTTATGCATACTTAACTTGCAAGACTTAACTTTTATGCAATTTTATGTTATATTATGCATGTGTATTACCTTATAACTTGCTAGCATGTCGGAAAAAGGTTTGGATTGTTGTTTGGAAGACCATCCGACCCGGAAATGGCAAGTGAGCTCACGGCCAAGTCTCTAAATGGGATGGCCGAGACTTGAGTTGCTCTTTTAGGGTTAAGATTGGTCTCCTTAGCCCGATCCAAGTTATTTTCCGAGTTTATTTTGTTGTTCTTGCATGCATGAAGCCGGTATTATTTTATCGATTCCTTAAATAACATGTTTGTGAATGTTTGCATGTTTAAATGAGTTAATCAAATCATGGTAATACCGGCTTTTGTCAAAACGTGTTATTCATGATGTTTGATGTTTGAGCATGCGAAAAATGATTAAACCAAGACAAGGAAATTCTTTGTGATTTGAATCGAGCCATGAGAGTATTCGGCCATCTTTGACAAGGTGAAGCCGAGGGCTTCTTGGCCCTTTTTGGATCAAGAATGATTTCCTTATTTCGAGTTTAATTCATTTCTCGGATTGTACGAAAGTGTAATTTCGATATTTCCACGATTCCCATGTTAAAACATCGATTACATGTCTTTTCAAAACAAAACATGCATGGATTCGGGTATCGTTGACTCATTCGGGTCCATTCGGTTACGAGGGTAGTTTCGGTCATTGGACCAAATATCCTCGATCCTTACGGATTCGTGTTGGTCGCCGAATCACGAATCGTTTTCACAATTAAAGTATTCGGCAATAACCTTAAGCATTAATTCCACGAACGGGTTAATCGGGACGTTCACACGGTTAATTCATTCCATTTAAATAACTTTGCACGAATTGGACATTAATTTGTAACTCGCGTCGACGAATTACAAAACGGTGTTAATGCCCTTTTCAAAACCCTCATACTTTCAAATCCTTATTGTGTTGTTCTCCTTTTCTGAAAACAAATTTTCAAATCAAGGGCAAGAACATCATTTTGTGATTCGCCGACATCCTAGCGCAGTTTAAGATGTCAGTTGGGTATTCTGTATCAAAATACAGTTATCGGACTAATCATTTCACTCGACTTAACCAAATCCTAGAAAATGGTTAGGCGGAACTCTAGGTTCCAAATCTAGAGTCAAAATACAAGTTTGGATCAATTCAGTGGTAATTCAGTGTCACAACACCGAATCACTATAAAAGCAATCTACACACATGATATTCGATTCTCTTTTCCAAATTTCCAACAAAAGCAGAATACTAAAACATTGGCACGTGTTTGATTGCTTAGCATATGGCATTTGCTTGCAAAAACACTTTTGGATTAATAAACTTGTTAATCCACGTACATTCGGTAAATACAAAACACCTTGTCTGTTATTAACATGTTGCGTGTTATCTTTCCGCACTTGTTTGCCATACGGGTCGAGCTTGATCCCTAGGCCGAATAATATTAGGGTTCAACACCCTAATCATCGAGCACAGGGTTCAACGCCCTAATCAACACTCACAGGGTCCAACGCCCTATTCAGTGAGAGCGTCCATTGAATTTCAGTTCTTCGGTCTTTTTCCCTAAACTCACGGTGAGTTAGAGTGGAATAATAACCGAACGCGAGTCGACTGGAATTCGGCCATTTGTAATTTGTATTTATTGTTTTCGAGAGCATTGTAAGGATTTTATTTTGTACATTTATTCTGTAAGAATTCCAGTCGGTGAGCGAACGGTCCGAGAGTCGAATTAATCGAATCGGTCTAATGCTTGCCCAGATACAAGTAAATCCAAGAACTCGCGGTTCTGGTTCACGCAGGGATTCAACCTCCATGGTTCGATGAACTGTAACGCAAGATTGTGAACCAATTCCCCGACACACGGGTTTACTTCTCTCTCAGCTTCTCCACCGACATTGTTTAATTCATCGAAGTTACGGTGTCAAAACGTGTGAGCCGAGTGCAGCCTAATTCATGCGGTAAATAAAACAAAAATGCAAGCCTAGCAAACCAGAGTGCCGAAAGGGCGTGCGGGATATAGGCCCGCACGTAACATGAACCCCCGAACACGGATTTTCCGGTTCCGCACAGATCAATGCCTTAACGACAAACTAGGTGTTCCATACCCCTAGACTCGGGTAACTTATCCGCCCTCGACCTACGGGTCGTAAAATGATAAGTGGCGACTCCTTCTCTCACGCGTGTCCGTCACGCGTCCCTACGGGAAGGTGGACACTCCCAAGCCGCGCGATCCAAAAGCGCGCAATGCGGGCCCCGACGAGAGTCCACATTCGGGTCCGTACAGGTGGCACTGGTATCGAGCCACCATTCCTTTGGGTTGGACCTAATAAGGTTCACCTCTGAAACCACAGCAGATAGGTTGATGTTTGCCCCATCTCGGGCCATCTCATTAACCATGTTTGCTTCATGGTCCATTTTCCTCTTTGGGAGCCTGCAGTCAGCAGATCTATGACCTTTCTTGTCACAGTTGAAGCATTTTCCCTGAAACTTGGGCTTAGAGACTCCTCCATTCGTACCTTGCTTCTTCTTGCCTTTGTTTTTCTTGGAGCTTTGCCCTTACTCCATGACATTTACCTTAGCAGTAGCATGAAGGATGAGACCCTTTCCGGAGTTCTTATTGTCTTCTTCAATTCGAAGCCTGACAACAAGATCCTCCATTGACATCTCCTTCTGCTTATGCTTCAGATAACTCTTGAAGTCCTTCCAATCAAGAGGCTGTTTCTCAATGACAACAACCACTTGGAAGGATTCACTTAGAGCCATCCCCTCAGCCTGAATCTCATGCAAGAGCACTTGAAATTCTTGTACTTGACTCATTACGGTCCTTGAATCCACCATTTTAAAATCGAGGAACCGTCCGACGAGAAATTTCTTTGCACCTGCATCCTTTGATTTATATTTACGGTCCAATGATTCCCAAAGCTCCTTTGCCGTCTTAAACCCCTGATAGACACTATACAGGAAATCATGAAGACTATTCATGATATAATTTCGGCAATGATAGTCGAAGTGCTTCTAGGCATCAATCGCACTGAGAGCCTGCACATTCGACTCCCCCTCAGATAGGGTTAGAGCATTTTCAGTTAAGAACATTGCAAGGTTCAGAGTTGTGAGGTAGAATAGCATCTTTTGCTGCCACCTCTTGAAGTTCAACCCATTGAACTTCTCGGGCTTTTCGACATGGTTCACAGGAACCATCGAGGGAGCAGCCATGTTTTAGCTAACCAAATGGTTAAACAACATAGGAGCAGGGCCAAAGACAATAGTCTGGCTTCCGTTGGTCGCATCCCCATCGTTCCCTAATGCCATTCGAATCGTTTAAAATAGGAAATTTGTTTCAAGATTGTAAAAATTAAAAATGGCACGTAATAAGTAACAAATTGAACGACAATTCGAATAGCAATTCAGACAAATAGAATGCGATAAAATTAAATGAACTTGGAAATTTAAATCGATACAAAGACAAAATCAGAAGATCAGAACACACGAGAGAGCCGAGTCCTGTGTCAGACACAAAACCCTTGAAACAGAATTGTTTCCTCTTGAGTGCTTGAGGTCACATGGACAATCGTTTCCCATGGTCAAATGGCAATAAGCGAAGCTACAACACAAATTGTAACGCTCCAGCAAACTCGAAGTGAAGCGCAAACACTATCTCAAAATTCAGATGCAAATTCAAAAATCTAAGAGAAGAAAATGTTTGTGCCTGTCCTACAAATGAGTGAATTGTTGGATTTTATAGGTTAGAGGTTCAATTCTTCTATGACTCTTCCTATTCTCACGACACACATGTGAGAAGACACAAAATAGAGTCGTCTCAGATTCTTCACTAGACATTGCATGTGTTAATGCAATTTCAATTAACACACACAATCAGAATGTGAAAAGTCACATCCTCACCGGGCACTCTCATATATATTCAATATATATGTGTTAGTGGAATTTGATTATTCATGAATGCAATCCATTAATCTCTTGTAACCACCACTTAAACATAATTCATTCCCACCTGAATGTAATATATTCCTCTATCATTAAGAGGAATTTTAAGTGTGGTTAACATATGCAAATCAAGAGTTATTAGCTTGTGAGCAATTTCCTCATTCACCCATAAGCCATAATTTCCAACATAAAGTAGGTTTTACAATAAATTGATTTTAATAAATTAAAGTTCAATTTCAGAATTGTGTGGCGGCGATCAATGGAACACATGTACATGCCAAAGCATCCAGTCAAAATGTATTTAAATATCATGGTAGAGAAGATTGGCCCACATTGGATGTGCTAGCCGCGTGTGATTTCGTTATGAAATTTACTTATGCTCTATTTGGTTGAGAAAGGACTGCATCTCGAGAATTTTGAAAAATTCATTGACAAGAGAAGACAATATTAAAATTGCTGAAGGTAATCAAATTAATAAATATTATTTACTTTATTATATATTGATAAATATCAATAATTTTTTAATAGCTAAATATTATTTTGTCGATGCTGGATTCCAACTAAATTTAGGGCTTATATCACCTTGTAACGATATCACTTAAAAGGATACTGAAGGAATCAATAACAAACCTTTCGAGAGCTATTTAATCATCGACATGCATCCTTGCGTAATGTCATTGAATGTGCATTTGGTGCACCGAAATGACCATTTCCTATCATAATAAGTAAAACAAAACACATTATAGATCTAAATCTCAAAAATACATAATAGGCTCCTATTGTATCTTGCACAATTACATTATGGGTGTTGATCGAAATAGTGATTTTATTGCAGAGGTCGATCTGATATTGAAAGTTATAATGAAGCTCTAGATGAATACCATGCTCAAAGAAATGAAGTTGAAGATGAATTGGAAGGGGAAATGATTATAGAGAAAAGTACAAAAACCCCATATAGTTTAGGGTCGGGACAAATTGCACAATATGTTTTTATTAGGGATAACTAGCCCCATGTGGTGTACTCCTTTAACCATAAGGGGTTATGACGTTATTTTTTTCATTTTTAATCCTCAATCTTTAGCATTTTAATTATTTTGGTTCTAAATCTTTTTTCATTTATCATTCATATCCTCAACTTTTTATTTTTTTCATTTTAGTCCTCAAAAGAAAATCGAAAGGGAATGAGGGGTTAGGGCCGCCAATCGGTGACCCCCCACCCCTTCACCGAGGTCGCCAAAATCCTCTGTGGGTACCTGCGACCTTGGTCAGATCGCCAATTGGCGGCCCCAACTCGTGAATCGATCGGGAACTCCAACTCGGAGTCCCCAGTTAATTGGGGGTTGGGGCCGCCAATCAGCGACCCCGACCTTTCCACCGAGATTGCTAGTACCACTGAAGACACCAGTGACCTCGTTAGAGGGGTTGCCGGTACCTACGGAGGACACTAGTGACCTCGGTGGAGGGGTCGGGGTCCCCCATTGGCGGTCCCATCTCGAGAATCTTTCGAGAATTCCGACTTGGAGCCCCTGGTCGATTCAGGGGCTATAGCCGCCAATCAGTAACCCCAACCCTTCCATCGAGGTTGTCCCGACCCGAAATTTCATCATCGTTTTCCCTAATTTTTTTTCGATATCTATTATCAATAAACTATTCCTATAAAACTGCTTTCCAGAACTCCCAAAAACATATAACCAATTCAGCAATATCTAAGATATATATCTACATCTCAAAAGAGAAATTTTTTTTTCTCAACCACATCACTAAACCAACTAAATAACAATTTCAGGTCGTAATATATTTAAATACATTCTATACAAAAATAATAGTCATCAAATAACTAAAATTCCTACCTAGTCCCCCAAGCTGATCCTCGATGCTCCAAAAAAGTTCTCATGTGCTGCTAGTCTAGCTCCTAGCTCATCTAAAATATATATATGCAGAGTGTGAGCTGCATCTCAGTGAGTACTATATTCCAAAGCAAAATGAATTATTATTAAATAAATATTTAATTGCAAACAACCAAATATTTAAATAAATAATACGATCACATCTAATTCCACTATTAGCTCACTCGCACACATATACGGTATAAATATATATATAAATTATATTAATAATTATATCCAACATAGTAACTAAATTTAAGTCATACTAACGAATACATACAACTCTTCCAACCATTCATATAATATCCAATATCACATAAACATCAAATATCCATTCATTAACGTTCCATAGCAACTCACAACACAATCACTTGTCAGAACAAACTCTAGCAACAACACGGCTTTTACAGAATAACTTCAGACAACCTCAACAATTATCACATCTATAGCAATCACAACAATCATCACATCTCCAATAATCATACCAAACAAACAATATACAACACGACCAATCAATATAGTCATAGGGTTACATCTCCTCGCAACAGAGTTATGACGGTACCGTGACCCCGCACATCTCACTCATACCATCCTTAACTCCCAATATCCATATCTCATAAGTGGGGGCCGCCTATTAACCTCCGACGGTAAGAGTTGACCACAATTTATATCACGCCGGTCTAGCGGCTGATCAGGCCCCTCTTTCTATTCCGCTAGGTCCAACAGCCGATCTAGCTCATATTTATATTCCATTGGGTCCAGCGGCCGATCAAGCCCCTACATATATTACTCTAGGTCCAGCGGCCGATCTGGCCCATTTTATAATCCGCCGGGTCAAGCGATCCTATGGCTATATTAAAAAAAAACACAAGCATAATCAATTGCAACCATGCCATCTCATAGCATATATCATCATACACGAGCACAATTCCAATCACATTACAATAGCAGCATGTTATCATCACATCTCTCATATACAATTAGCATACACAATCACACTACATATCTCAAATCAAAATGAAACATAAAATGGCAATATCTCTCAAATTCTCTTATTATAATCAATCCTATTAATCACAAAATCATTACCATCCACTTAATGTAGTATATATGTATATATATATATACATATTAATATATATCATTTCACAATGGAATAAGGTACTCACCGAAAACCCACAGAAAGATAGTAAATTGAGTCAGCCTTTCAAAGTGCAAGGATCCAGTCTCCATGATCCCTATTATTTGCAAGCATTATATTAGATAATAAAAATATAGCACCATCACAACGACTTCCAATACCTCCCAAAATCTTCTTTGGAGACTAATATTTCGAAGGGCGAATTACAAAAAAAAACCCAAATTTTGTAAAAAGCCTCAGTTTTGTTCTAAATTTTGTTTTCTAAAATGTCTCAAAAATGACCTCCATTATAACTTTCGTCGATTTTTTCTGCTGATGGCGGGTCCCTTTAACAGTCCACGTAGGTCATACGTAGGCAAAAATTGACGGAAGTTATAACGGAGGTAATTTTTGAGACATTTTAGAAAACTTATGGTTTTTTCTGTTACAAAACAAAATTTAGGACAAAATTGAGACATTTTACAAAACTTGGATTTTTTTTTTTGTAATTTACCCTATTTCCAATAAGTCCCGATTTATACATATGTATTTATGTATATCATATTCCTTAAGTCCATTTCTCATCTATACCAAAAACTACTTAAAACAATTTCCATACAAGAAATTCAACACCGTGAAACACAAGGCAATAAAGCATAGCCTCCTAACATTGCCTACCCAATATTGTTTTTCAAAAGTTTTATAATAACTTATTAACTTGTCTAAGCTAAAATAGCAATAACTGGAACTTTAGTAACTTAACAACAATATATATAATTGAATTCACCAACTATATCTAGTTAATCCAAATTGAACTAACAATCATTATTCTTCGGCTACCTTACCAACTCAAATAGCTAGCTAGCCCCCTACTTCCTCAAATTTTCACCCTCAACTAACCGACATTCTAAAACTCAATTTTTGATCCATTTTATCTAATTCCCCAAATTCCTTATATCACTTTCCTACACCACAACCAACCAAAAGCAAATATCCGTCCCTTGGCTGAAATTTATCAATGAATGAATTTTGTGTGAGGTCAAAGACTTTGTTTAAAAAATTATGGAGAGATGAGAGTTCCCAAGCAGAAGTTCATAAAGATCCCAAGATGCTACTCTTCTCCAATAAAAGCAACGTGAATATCTACATGATACCACCCTAAAAATTAAGTTTGATTGACGAGGCAATCTCACATTGAATATAAGTCTACTAAAATTTAAGAAATAGTTCATAGTAATTGAAGAGGAATAGTATCCAAACACAACAGTTTCTAAGTATTCTAGGACTCATTTTTTCCAAGGTATGACCAGAGAATCTGCACAATGTGCATAAGTATAAGCATAAATGAAAATAAAATAAAATGAAAAGAAGCAAGAAAAGAAGTAATACATATCCCCCAAAACGTTCTAAAGCCTTTGCCAAGAAGAGAAAGTTCCAACCTCATCTTTGACTTGGACCAGACATGAACATAGCCAGAGGAATGCAATTGAAAGCATCCCTAGGCCCAATAAATTATTATAGTTCAAAAATTTGAAATGAACGAAGAACATTCAACTTATCAATTGTTTCTAGCCATCTCAATCATAGGAAAAAAATCTGCACATTACAGTACAACATAATCCTCTAATTTACATGTAAATTCAGAGGTCACCCAACTCACTAAAAAAAATATGCAGCAAACCAAATGCATTTCCCCCAGCACCCCGGACAGTAACCTAAGTTGATATGAATAGAATACGAACTAATCAACCTCTATACTTAGTAAAAAGAATGCCTAGGGATGAAGAATCGACTTACTTAATCGGAATTCCAAGCCTAGCCTCTAGCGCTGCTTCGACTCTTCCTCAACTCCATTTGTCTCCCTCTTTATCTATTCCCTTATGTTCTGTTTTGTTCTTTGACACGGAACAGAGCTGAAGCTAAACTTAGAAAACTCCCTGAACCTATCCTTCCTCTTACTCTTCTTCTTCTTTGAGTTCGATCGGTTTTCTCTCTCTCTCTCTCTCTCTCTCTCTCTCTCACACACACACACACACACACACACACACACACACACACGCACACCCTCTGTTTCTTCTTCTTCGTTTCCTCCCCGCTATAACAGGACTGAACAAGAATGAAAATGAAAGAATAAATGGCGGTGGAAGCTTAGGGGAGGAATTTGGGCCGCGTGGAGCCCATGCTCCCATTCTTTTTTTTTTTCCTAGCAACTTATATTATACACATATATATGTATATAAAAGCATACGTAGGTATATAAGTATGTATTTTTTTTAAAAAAAATGCCGGGTCTTATAATCTCTCCCACTTATAAAAATTTCGTTCTCGAAATTTGTTTATAGAAGCAGAAAAGATTTTTAAGGTTCATAACACCCTAAAGTCCCCAAATCATTATCTAATACAATCCAATAAATTGAATGTTATCTCTAATAACAACCAAGGAGCCATCCAAGATCGAGCAACCAAATTTTTCTTTGTTTTTTTTCCCCAAGGAATTTCTAACTTCTTCTTTGTATCATAAAAGGAGTATATCTCAAAAATTTTCTAATGATAGAATACGATGGGAAATTCACCACGATGTCAGAGTTTCATACGCACACACACACACACACACACACACACACATATATTCCAAACAAGTTTAATTTCACTCCACCAAAACAGTCAAGATATGGTTTAGTCTACCAAAACAATCTTGCCATTGACACAGTTAAAAAAGAAAAAGAAAATCCAATATGCCTATCCCAATAACAATTTACCAAGTGAACTGTGGTGACTCTAATTGAAAGGAATGCCAAAATATAGCCCAATATTTCCTAGAATTTCAAATGTAGAGATTCACGATTATGAGAAAATAGAAACCCCTACCAATATCATCATCCTCTTGCCTCTCATAATAAAATATTTTATATTTTAGCCCAACAGCCACTAAAACTATGTGTAAACAATTTAAATTGACAATTACATTTAATATCAAAGTGGGACCAAATAATGAGAAAGAGCGATGTAGTCAAAAGGATAAACGAATATCGGATAATTCTACCCTTAAGGAGGAAAATATATATACTTTTTGTTAAAACATAGCAATCACTCCGTTGTTTTTCGGGATATGTAACAAAATACTCTTAGGAAATTATCATGAAGTTCAACTCATGCATAATTAGACCCATAACCTAGGCAACAATTTACTTAGAATTTCAAGCAAAGAAACCAAACGGAAACCGGTAAGAAAGAATTTGCAACCAAAGACCATAGCTTTAATAGTACACAATCAGGTAGCTCGCTCAACTTTTGTATGGAATAGAACTCAACATATCACATTAAGACAATTCAAGAATGAGACTCATGGCATGGAGATATAGAAGTTTAATATCGAGTAACCTTGACTAGCTTGTACAAACCTATCCATTTCCATGTAGGTACATCAATCAAAGAAAACAATTTTTTTTTAAGTCAGGCAAAATCAACCATAAGGCATCATCCACGGTAATTAAACACACCTACACATCCCATTCATACTCATAGGATTTCACTGACAACATCACTTGAATGCAAAGAAAATAATCCACCAATTTAGTGGAACAAGTAGAATAAAAATAAGAGTAAGGACTCACCAAAAACTTAAGATTTCAAAGTGAAAAGTCAAGGATTTAGAGTAAATAGAAACCATATATAGCACAACTTTCAGCACAGTGAATCGAGCCAATATACCCATATCAAAACGTCAGTCAATGTCAACCAAAAATTTTAAAAATCAAATTTAATATTATCAAGTCAAGTAAACACAAACTGGAATACACAAACATGAAGAATTGGCCTCAACCTTAGGCAAGGGAATTGAAAATATTCCACCAGATCATGAAAACCAAACAGAATTTGTCCAACAACAAGAGGTCTTCTCCATATGAGAGTCTCACTCAAAAGAGCAAAATAACTCACTACCCACTACAAGCATTAGCACCCGATGATCAAGAATAAGTAATACTATATTTCTATGACTAAAAGAGACATGTAGGAATGAGGCTCATGGGAATTTATTATACTATATCCCACATCCCAGTGAATAATAAAAACAATACAAAACTTCATCACCAATCTAATATATACAAGCACAGATATTGACTAAGACTCTGATAAAGAAATCCTATCAAAATCTCCACAATTAGAAAAAAAAAAATTTATCGAGGATCAAGCATTAACTTAAGTCTATAGAATCTCATAACCTAGGCTCTGATACCAAAATTGTCAAGACCCGAAATTTCATCACCGTTTTCCCTAATTTTTTTTTCGATATCTATTATCACACAAACTATTCCTATAAAACTGCTTTCCACAACTCCCAAAAACATATAACCAATTCAGCAATATCTAAGATATATATCTACATCTCAAAAGAGAGAATTTTTTTTTCTCAACCACATTACTAAACCAACTAAATAACAATTTCAGGTCGCAGCATATTCAAATACATTCTATACAAAAAGAATAGTCATCAAATAACTAAAATCCCTACTTAGTCCCCCAAGCTGATCCCTGATGTTCCAAAAAAGTTCTCATGTGCTGCTAGTGTAGCTCCTAACTGATCTGAAAAATATATATGCAGAGTGTGAGCTGCATCTCAGTGAGTACTATATTCCAAAGCAAAATGAATTATTATTAAATAAATATTTAATTGCAAACAACCAAATATTTAAATAAATAATACAATCACATCTAATTCCACTATTAGCTCACCCGCACACATATACGATATAAATATATATATAACTTATATTAATAATTATATCCAACATAATAACTAAATTTAAGTCATACTAACGAATACATACAACTCTTCCAAAAATTCATCTAATATCCAATATCACATAAACATCAAATATCCATTCATTAACGTTCCATAACAACTCACAACACAATCACTTGTCAGAACAAACTCTAGTAACAACACGACTTTCACAGAACAACTTCATACAACCTCAACAATTATCATATCTATAGCAATCACAACAATCATCACATCTCCAATAATCATAACAAACAAACAATATACAACACGACCAATCAATATAGCCATAGGGTTGCATTTTCTCGCAACAGAGTTATCACAGTACCGTGACCCCGCACATCTCACTCATATCATCCTTAACTCCCAATATCCATATCTCATAAGCGGAGGCCACCTATTAACCTCTAGTGGTAAGAGTTGACCACAATTTATATTCCGCCGGTCTAGCAGCTGATCAGACCCCTCTTTCTATTCCGCCGGGTTCAGCGGCCGATCTGGCCCATTTTATAATCCGCCGGGTCAAGCGATCCTATGGCTATATTAAAAAAAACACAAGCACAATCAATTGCAACCATGCCATCTCATAGCATTTATCATCATACACGAGCACAATTCCAATCACATTACAATGGCAGCATGTTATCATCACATCTCTCATATACAATTAGCATACAAAATCACACTACATATCTCAAATCAAAATGAAACATAAAATGGCAATATCTCTCAAATCCTCTTATTATAATCAATCCTATTAATCACACCATCATTACCATCCACTTAACGTAGTATGTGTATATATATATATATATATACATATTAATATATATCATTTCGCAATGGAATAAGGTACTCACCGAAAACCCACAAAAAGATAGTAAACTGAGTCAGCCTTTCAAAGTGCAAGGATCCAGTTTCCATGATCCCTATTATTTGCAAGCATTATATTAGATAATAAAAATATAGCACTATCAAGAGGACTTCCGATACCTCCCACAGTCTTCTTTGGAGCCTAATATTTCCAATAAGTCCCGATTTATACATATGTATATATGTATATCATATTCCTTAAGTCCATTTCTCATCTATACCAAAAACTACTTAAAACAATTTCCATACAAGAAATTCAACACCGTGAAACTCAAGGCAACAAAGCATAACCTCCTAACATTGCCTACCCAATATTGTTTTTCAAAAGTTTTATAATAACTTATTAACTTGTCTAAGCTAAAATAGCAATAACTGGAACTTTAGTAACTTAACAACAATATATATCATTGAATTCACTAACTATATCTAGTTAATCCAAATTGAATCAACAATCATTATTCTTCGACAACCTTACCATCTCACATAGCTAGCTAGCCCCCTACTCCTCAAATTTTCACCTCAACTAACCGACATTCTAAAACTCAATTTTGATCCATTTTATCTAATTCCCCAAATTCCTTATATCACTTTCCTACACCACAACCAACCAAAAGCAAATATCCGTCCCCTGGCTGAAATTTATCAATGAATGAATTTTGTGTGAGGTCAAAGAATCTGTTTAAAAAATTATGGAGAGATGAGAGTTCCCAAGCAGAAGTTCATAAAGATCCCAAGATGCTACTCTTCTCCAATAAAAGCAACGTGAATATCTACATGATACCACCCTAAAAATTAAGTTTGATTGACGAGGCAATCTCACATTGAATATAAGTCTACTAAAATTTAAGAAATAGTTCATAGTAATTGAAGAGGAATAGTATCCAAACACAACAGTTTCTAAGTATTCTAGGACTCATTTTTTCCAAGGTATGACCAGAGAATCTGCACAATGTGCATAAGTATAAGCATAAATGAAAATAAAATAAAATGAAAAGAAGCAAGAAAAGAAGTAATACATATCCCCCAAAACGTTCTAAAGCCTTTGCCAAGAAGAGAAAGTTCCAACCTCATCTTTGACTTGGACCAGACATGAACATAGCCAGAGGAATGCAATTGAAAGCATCCCTAGGCCCAATAAATTATTATAGTTCAAAAATTTGAAATGAACGAAGAACATTCAACTTATCAATTGTTTCTAGCCATCTCAATCATACGAAAAAAATCTGCACATTACAGTACAACATAATCCTCTAATTTACATGTAAATTCAGAGGTCACCCAACTCACTAAAAAAAATATGCAGCAAACCAAATGCATTTCCCCCAGCACCCCGGACAGTAACCTAAGTTGATATGAATAGAATACGAACTCATCAACCTCTATACTTAGTAAAAAGAATGCCTAGGGATGAAGAATCGACTTACTTAATCGGAATTCCAAGCCTAGCCTCTAGCGCTGCTTCGACTCTTCCTCAACTCCATTCGTCTCCCTCTTTATCTATTCCCTTATGTTCTGTTTTGTTCTTTGACACGGAACAGAGCTGAAGCTAAACTTAGAAAACTCCCTGAACCTATCCTTCCTCTTACTCTTCTTCTTCTTTGAGTTCGATCGGTTTTTCTCTCTCTCTCTCTCTCTCTCTCTCTCTCTCTCTCTCTCACACACACACACACACACACACACACACACGCACACCCTCTGTTTCTTCTTCTTCGTTTCCTCCCCGCTATAACAGGACTGAACAAGAATGAAAATGAAAGAATAAATGGCGGTGGAAGCTTAGGGGAGGAATTTGGGCCGCGTGGAGCCCATGCTCCCATTCTTTTTTTTTTTCCTAGCAACTTATATTATACACATATATATGTATATAAAAGCATACGTAGGTATATAAGTATGTATTTTTTTAAAAAAAAATGCCGGGTCTTATAATCTCTCCCACTTATAAAAATTTCGTTCTCGAAATTTGTTTATAGAAGCAGAAAAGATTTTTAAGGTTCATAACACCCTAAAGTCCCCAAATCATTATCTAATACAATCCAATAAATTGAATGTTATCTCTAATAACAACCAAGGAGCCATCCAAGATCGAGCAACCAAATTTTTCTTTGTTTTTTTTCCCCAAGGAATTTCTAACTTCTTCTTTGTATCATAAAAGGAGTATATCTCAAAAATTTTCTAATGATAGAATACGATGGGAAATTCACCACGATGTCAGAGTTTCATACGCACACACACACACACACACACACACACACACATATATTCCAAACAAGTTTAATTTCACTCCACCAAAACAGTCAAGATATGGTTTAGTCTACCAAAACAATCTTGCCATTGACACAGTTAAAAAAGAAAAAGAAAATCCAATATGCCTATCCCAATAACAATTTACCAAGTGAACTGTGGTGACTCTAATTGAAAGGAATGCCAAAATATAGCCCAATATTTCCTAGAATTTCAAATGTAGAGATTCACGATTATGAGAAAATAGAAACCCCTACCAATATCATCATCCTCTTGCCTCTCATAATAAAATATTTTATATTTTAGCCCAACAGCCACTAAAACTATGTGTAAACAATTTAAATTGACAATTACATTTAATATCAAAGTGGGACCAAATAATGAGAAAGAGCGATGTAGTCAAAAGGATAAACGAATATCGGATAATTCTACCCTTAAGGAGGAAAATATATATACTTTTTGTTAAAACATAGCAATCACTCCGTTGTTTTTCGGGATATGTAACAAAATACTCTTAGGAAATTATCATGAAGTTCAACTCATGCATAATTAGACCCATAACCTAGGCAACAATTTACTTAGAATTTCAAGCAAAGAAACCAAACGGAAACCGGTAAGAAAGAATTTGCAACCAAAGACCATAGCTTTAATAGTACACAATCAGGTAGCTCGCTCAACTTTTGTATGGAATAGAACTCAACATATCACATTAAGACAATTCAAGAATGAGACTCATGGCATGGAGATATAGAAGTTTAATATCGAGTAACCTTGACTAGCTTGTACAAACCTATCCATTTCCATGTAGGTACATCAATCAAAGAAAACAATTTTTTTTTAAGTCAGGCAAAATCAACCATAAGGCATCATCCACGGTAATTAAACACACCTACACATCCCATTCATACTCATAGGATTTCACTGACAACATCACTTGAATGCAAAGAAAATAATCCACCAATTTAGTGGAACAAGTAGAATAAAAATAAGAGTAAGGACTCACCAAAAACTTAAGATTTCAAAGTGAAAAGTCAAGGATTTAGAGTAAATAGAAACCATATATAGCACAACTTTCAGCACAGTGAATCGAGCCAATATACCCATATCAAAACGTCAGTCAATGTCAACCAAAAATTTTAAAAATCAAATTTAATATTATCAAGTCAAGTAAACACAAACTGGAATACACAAACATGAAGAATTGGCCTCAACCTTAGGCAAGGGAATTGAAAATATTCCACCAGATCATGAAAACCAAACAGAATTTGTCCAACAACAAGAGGTCTTCTCCATATGAGAGTCTCACTCAAAAGAGCAAAATAACTCACTACCCACTACAAGCATTAGCACCCGATGATCAAGAATAAGTAATACTATATTTCTATGACTAAAAGAGACATGTAGGAATGAGGCTCATGGGAATTTATTATACTATATCCCACATCCCAGTGAATAATAAAAACAATACAAAACTTCATCACCAATCTAATATATACAAGCACAGATATTGACTAAGACTCTGATAAAGAAATCCTATCAAAATCTCCACAATTAGAAAAAAAAAATTTATCGAGGATCAAGCATTAACTTAAGTCTATAGAATCTCATAACCTAGGCTCTGATACCAAAATTGTCAAGACCCGAAATTTCATCACCGTTTTCCCTAATTTTTTTTTCGATATCTATTATCACACAAACTATTCCTATAAAACTGCTTTCCACAACTCCCAAAAACATATAACCAATTCAGCAATATCTAAGATATATATCTACATCTCAAAAGAGAGAATTTTTTTTTCTCAACCACATTACTAAACCAACTAAATAACAATTTCAGGTCGCAGCATATTCAAATACATTCTATACAAAAAGAATAGTCATCAAATAACTAAAATCCCTACTTAGTCCCCCAAGCTGATCCCTGATGTTCCAAAAAAGTTCTCATGTGCTGCTAGTGTAGCTCCTAACTGATCTGAAAAATATATATGCAGAGTGTGAGCTGCATCTCAGTGAGTACTATATTCCAAAGCAAAATGAATTATTATTAAATAAATATTTAATTGCAAACAACCAAATATTTAAATAAATAATACAATCACATCTAATTCCACTATTAGCTCACCCGCACACATATACGATATAAATATATATATAACTTATATTAATAATTATATCCAACATAATAACTAAATTTAAGTCATACTAACGAATACATACAACTCTTCCAAAAATTCATCTAATATCCAATATCACATAAACATCAAATATCCATTCATTAACGTTCCATAACAACTCACAACACAATCACTTGTCAGAACAAACTCTAGTAACAACACGACTTTCACAGAACAACTTCATACAACCTCAACAATTATCATATCTATAGCAATCACAACAATCATCACATCTCCAATAATCATAACAAACAAACAATATACAACACGACCAATCAATATAGCCATAGGGTTGCATTTCCTCGCAACAGAGTTATCACAGTACCGTGACCCCGCACATCTCACTCATATCATCCTTAACTCCCAATATCCATATCTCATAAGCGGAGGCCACCTATTAACCTCTAGTGGTAAGAGTTGACCACAATTTATATTCCGCCGGTCTAGCAGCTGATCAGACCCCTCTTTCTATTCCGCCGGGTTCAGCGGCCGATCTGGCCCATTTTATAATCCGCCGGGTCAAGCGAT
This sequence comes from Punica granatum, assembly GCF_007655135.1. Classification (NCBI taxonomy): domain Eukaryota; kingdom Viridiplantae; phylum Streptophyta; class Magnoliopsida; order Myrtales; family Lythraceae; genus Punica; species Punica granatum. The sequence continues at coordinate 25,075,497 of NC_045129.1, read as the reverse complement.
CCTATGGCTATATTAAAAAAAACACAAGCACAATCAATTGCAACCATGCCATCTCATAGCATTTATCATCATACACGAGCACAATTCCAATCACATTACAATGGCAGCATGTTATCATCACATCTCTCATATACAATTAGCATACAAAATCACACTACATATCTCAAATCAAAATGAAACATAAAATGGCAATATCTCTCAAATCCTCTTATTATAATCAATCCTATTAATCACACCATCATTACCATCCACTTAACGTAGTATGTGTATATATATATATATATATATACATATTAATATATATCATTTCGCAATGGAATAAGGTACTCACCGAAAACCCACAAAAAGATAGTAAACTGAGTCAGCCTTTCAAAGTGCAAGGATCCAGTTTCCATGATCCCTATTATTTGCAAGCATTATATTAGATAATAAAAATATAGCACTATCAAGAGGACTTCCGATACCTCCCACAGTCTTCTTTGGAGCCTAATATTTCCAATAAGTCCCGATTTATACATATGTATATATGTATATCATATTCCTTAAGTCCATTTCTCATCTATACCAAAAACTACTTAAAACAATTTCCATACAAGAAATTCAACACCGTGAAACTCAAGGCAACAAAGCATAACCTCCTAACATTGCCTACCCAATATTGTTTTTCAAAAGTTTTATAATAACTTATTAACTTGTCTAAGCTAAAATAGCAATAACTGGAACTTTAGTAACTTAACAACAATATATATCATTGAATTCACTAACTATATCTAGTTAATCCAAATTGAATCAACAATCATTATTCTTCGACAACCTTACCATCTCACATAGCTAGCTAGCCCCCTACTCCTCAAATTTTCACCTCAACTAACCGACATTCTAAAACTCAATTTTTGATCCATTTTATCTAATTCCCCAAATTCCTTATATCACTTTCCTACACCACAACCAACCAAAAGCAAATATCCGTCCCCTGGCTGAAATTTATCAATGAATGAATTTTGTGTGAGGTCAAAGAATCTGTTTAAAAAATTATGGAGAGATGAGAGTTCCCAAGCAGAAGTTCATAAAGATCCCAAGATGCTACTCTTCTCCAATAAAAGCAACGTGAATATCTACAGGATACCACCCTAAAAATTAAGTTTGATTGACGAGGCAATCTCACATTGAATAGAAGTCTGCTAAAATTTAAGAAATAGTTCATAGTAATTGAAGAGGAATAGTATCCAAACACAATAGTTTCTAAGTATTCTAGGACTTATTTTTTCCAAGGTATGACCAGAGAATCTGCACAATGTGCATAAGTATAAGCATAAATTCAAGGTTAAAACCAAAAGATTTGGATTCGAAACAAATAAATGAAAATAAAATAAAATGAAAGGAAGCAAGAAAAGAAGTAATACATATCCCCCAAAACGTTCTAAAGCCTTTGCCAAGATGAGAAAGTTCCAACCTCATCTTTGACCTGGACCAAACATGAACATAGCCAGAGGAATGGAATTGAAGGCATCTCTAGGCCCAAGAAATTATTATAGTTCAAAAATTTGAAATGAACGAAGAACATTCAACTTATCAATTGTTTCTAGCCATCTCAATCATAGGAAAAAAAATCTGCACATTACAGTACAACATAATCCTCTAATTTACATGTAAATTCAGAGGTCGCCCAACTCACTACAAAAAATCTACAGCAAACCAAATGCATTTCCCCCAGCACCCCGGACAGTAACCTAAGTTGATATGAATAAAATACGAACTAATCAACCTCTATACTTAGTAAAAAGAATGCCTAGGGATGAAGAATCGACTTACTTAATCGGAATTCCAAGCCTAGCCTCTAGCGCTGCTTCGACTCTTCCTCAACTCCGTTCGTCTCCCTCTTTATCTATTCCCTTATGTTCTGTTCTGTTCTTTGACACGGAACAGAGCTGAAGCTAAACTTAGAAAACTCCCTGAACCTATCCTTCCTCTTACTCTTCTTCTTCTTTGAGTTCGATCGGTTCTCTCTCTCTCTCTCTCTCTCTCACACACACACACACACACACCCTCTGTTTCTTCTTCTTCGTTTCCTCCCCGCTATAACAGGACTGAACAAGAATGAAAATGAAAGAATAAATGGCGGTGGAAGCTTAGGGGAGGAATTTGGGCCACGTGGAGCTCATGCTCCCATTCTTTTTTTTTTCCCAGCAACTTATATTATACACATATATATGTATATAAAAGCGTATGTAGGTATATAAGTATGTATTTTTTTTAAAAAAATGCCGGGTCTTATAGAGGTTGCCGGTATGCACTGAGGACGCAAGCGACCTCGGTGGAAGGGTCAGGGTAGCTGATTGGCGGCCTCGACCCCTCATTCCCTTTCGATTTTCCTTCGATTACTAAAATGAAAAATGCAAAGTTGAGGATTGGAATGATAAAAGAAAAAATATTTAAAACCAAAATGATTAAAAGGCTAAAGATGGAGGATTAAAAATGGAAAAAAAAATTAACGTCGTAACCCCCTATGGCTAATGGAGTACATCACGGGGGGAGGGGGGGCGGGGGCTAATTGTCCCTTACAAAAACACATGGTGCAATTTCTCTCAATCTCAAACCATAATGGGGTTTTTTTTGTACTTTTCCCATGATTATATAAATTATATAGTTGTAGCAATGTGGATGGATGATAATGTGTAGTTGCACTATGTGTCTAGTTGTATCTAGTTATGCATTTCCATTTAGATTTTTGCTTTCGGGTTGTATTTGAATTAATTTTCTTTTATTCTCTAGCAATGTTTACGGAATAATTTATACTTGTAATTACATTTCATCTATGATCATTTAGATCCTTTGTACAATTTTGATTTTGTTGTATGAATTTTATGTATAATGCATAATTCTAAAATATTTTTATTAATAATCATTTTTGAGACCTAGCTTCCTCAGTATTTGAAGGAAGACCACTATGAGGATCTCCATCGTTTCTAGCTCTCAAGTACTATCGATGAATGGTTTGATTTCTTTCAGTGTTGCTTGTCTCTACAATTTCTTGGTCAAGATTTATTGGGTTTGTTGCTGTAACCTCAGTCCTGCTTGAAACAAAAAAAAAATCACCGAAAAATTCAACCTTTTACTTTTACAGGTTGCTTCGCTGCCAAGCATTGGATGATTTAATATGCATTTTTTCCTTGCAGAAACGAGCACACTTCTTTTTTTTAATCAAAACCAAGCTCCCCACTCCTCTTCTTTCATGTTTCTTACTCAGCTTGGGTTCATCTACTTTCTCATTTTTCTTCTAAATCTTTAATGCCACGATGGGCGGCAATGCTGTTTCCTCTATATTTCGTCCATCTGATGAATTTTCCTCTTTTAAAGTTTTTCTTACTAGTGGGTATTATTTTCTCGACAACAGTTTCTGTACAGCCTGTTAATGAACATCCTTGACCTTTGATAACGATGGCATTCTGTGATGCATTGTTTTAGCTTAAAGCCAAAAATTTTGTTGCTGCTAAGTTTATCACTGTAATGAAACAAGTCAATCTTGAGCTCTTGGTATTGTTCACTCACTTGAGCTTAATCAATCCACAATGTAGTTATAATCTTTTCAATTGTTTGTTACCTGCTCTACTTAATTGTTTTGATATTGAGGTTTTGACTAAAAGAAAAGCCCTTATGGAGAATTTAGAGAAAATGATGGTTTCATTTTGGTTCCTAATTATGGATTTTATAGTGGATTATGGAAATGTACTTTTGATGTTGTGTGTTTTCCTAGGAATTTGAGAGTTGTTACTTAAATATCTTTCGAAAAGACCAAAGGATGAAGATGAAGGCACAAAGAGGGAGGCACGAGAATTTTGGAAAACCATCGTGGATGCAGCACTTATAGATGCCTTACTAAATCAACATAAAATGGGAAATCGAGTCGATGGTACCTTTGGAACAATTGCATATGGGAATGCTTTTATTGAGGTAAATTCAATCTAAACAAGAATTTTAAGAAAGAAAATATCCAAAATTGCTAGAAGAATTTGAAAGTAAATTTTTATAAGTTGTTTGATATTTTTGAGGAAGGTTTGATTGGATTTCATATGGATCCAAACAGCTAGATGTGAGGTGCAAAGACTGAAGTTTGGATGACGTCAATTGAGATGAATCCCATGTTCTAATTTGTTTGATTTTTTTTTGTTAATCATTTTAGGCGGTTTAATAATAAAAAAAGCACAAATATTTCACATTTTAACAATTTTAACACGAATTTTTTTCCTTAACCTAAAATGCACAAACTTTCGATTTGATAACAATTTTAGCACGACGTCAGATTTTCTGTTTATTTGGACGAAATCGAGGTCACGGAGGGGGCCGCTAGCGACCCCAATCCGGGGGGGGGGGGGGGGGGTGGCCTGAATTGAGGCCCCTACCCCTCAGAATTGGGAGAACCCTCTACTTGGGAATTCTCCTGATTCAAAGGGTGGAGCCACGACCCCAGCCATCACTCCCCAATTGGCGTTACAAGCATCGATTGGGGTCATTAGAGCCCTATGTGGCATCGATTCTGTCCAAATTAATAAAAAAATTGACGCCATGCTAAAATTGTTATTAAAACGAAAGTTTGTACATTTTTAGGTAAATAAAAAAATATCGTGTTAAAATTGTTAAAATATGAAAAGTTTGTACTTTTTTTTTTGGTATTAACCTCTTTTAGGCTAGACTTTGTTCGTATTAGAATACATTTTGGTATCTCGAAAATATTCTCACCTTGTATAGCTCACTATGTATCAGAACACCATTGTTGTATCCTTCTTAATTATATATATCAAATTCTTTCTTTTCTTAAGCCATCGCCTTCTTTCCGTCAAATCTCTGTCATCTCTCCCATCATCTCCCTTTAGTCAACATCCAGTCTGCACCATGTCCCACGAGCAAGAAAATTCAAGCAACATTGGCAACTTACCCACCCCTCTCGCCATTCATTCCTTTCCTAACCCCAGCTTCAAAAACACTGATAACTGTACTGCCCCTACACCAGCTTTCGCCTCTATTCTTCCATCCTCATCTACACTAGTTTCTGGCTCCATCACAGTACCTAATATCACAAATCTTGTCAACATTCAACTTACCAATTCAAATTATCTTGTTTGGAAAACACTCTTCTCAACCTTTCTGAAGTCCCACGATCTGTTTGGCTTTGTTGATGGCAGTCGGCCATGCCTCGGCTCGACGAATCCGATGTATGAAGCTTGGTGTCGATTGGCTGTTCTCCACGCTCTCTGAATCACTACTAGAAGAGGTTCATGATCTAGGTAGTGCACGGCAAGTCTAGGATGGCTTACATAATCGGTTTGTTGAAAGATCTTGAGTCATGTGTTGGGACATTAAGGTTGAACTCACCTAGATGAAGTTTGAAGATCAAGGAGTCGAAAAGTATCTTCACTGATTGTAAATTGCTTGATGATCAGCTGAAGGAGATTGGAAAACCCATTGATGATGAAGACCTTATTACTTTTGCTATTGTTGGACTTCCTCGTGAATATGAGTCCTTTATGACATCTCATGATAATGATCCCAGTCCCATATCATTTGATGTCTTTCGAAACAAACTATTGTTTCATGAAAACAGAGTTTGAAAGTTTTATCCTACTCCCTCTCCAGCAACTAACACAGCCCTTCAGGTTTTCATACATCCTGGAGGACGAGGAGGAGGCCGTAGACAGCAAAACAATAGCAGTCGTGGTGGAAAATCTCATAGAGGGGTAGCAAAGGTGGCAGTCGATTCCATGGAGCTAGTTTTAGTCGAGGATATGCTTCACAGCAAAATTTCTCGAGAAACTCCTATGGTCGTGGTAATACAGTCATGGCTATGCATATGGTGGTCGTGGAGGCTCTGCAGTAATTGTTTATGGTCGTGGACAACCGAATCAACTCTCACATTCGGTAACGCCTTCAGGTAACTCCTTCTCAGTTAATGACAAGATACAAGGGCATGCCCCTGCTGCCGTGGTTTGTTAACTTTACAATACTACTGGACATACGGCCCTACAATGTTTGGACTACTATAATCAACATCAGTCTCATGCCTATCAAAAGTCTTTTGCTGCTATGAGCTTGAATGATATACCATCACTGGGTACTTATTTGGACTCCGGGGCTTCGTGTCACATGTTCCATAATGAAGGTATATTAGACAACATTACTCCGTATTTTGGTTCCTCATCTATTGTTACTATCAATGGATCTATTTTGCCTATACATAATGTGGGGTTCGTGACCATTCCAACAAGATCAAGACCCTTATATTTGCAAAATGTGCTTCATGTCCCTAATCTTGATTATAGCCTAGTATATCTTCACAGATTATATCAAGATAACGATTGCCATGTGATATGGACTCATTCTAGTTTCTTCTTAAAGGACAATCTCTCGGGAATGATTCTCCTCAACTGCCCCTCTAAGGGGTCTCTCTACCCAATCCCTCTTTCACGATCGCGGGCATTCATGTTACTACAAAACTATTTGTGATCTAGCACCAGGGGCTCGAGCACAACAATAAGTCGGTCTAGAAATTTAATTTCAATGCTTTCCTTCAATAAAGATTCTTGTGATTCCTATACTCTGGGTAAATATTCCCGGTTACCTCTTTCTTCTATGAACTATATTGCAAAATTTCCATTGGAAGTTATTTATGCGAATGTTTGGCACTCTCCAGTTATGTCTCATTTGGGTTACATATTTTACGTTATCTTTATTGATGATTTTTCAAGATTCACCTGGCTATTTCCATTAAAATTCATATTGGAAGTTTTTGATAATTTCCAAATATTTAAAACACAAATGAAAAATTTACTTGACCGGAAAATCAAAATCTTCCAATGTAATGGTAGTTGGTTTGTTTGGTTTCACAAACAAATTTTAACTTTCATTTTAACTCTACTCCACTTAACTCAACTTATCTTCAATTCAACAATACAATCATTACTCTTTCTCAACTATTCATTGCTTTTTCCACAATTCAACAACACAATCATTACTTTTTATCAACAATTCATTACTTTATTCCAAAATTTAACAGCACAATTATTACTTTCTCTCAACTATTCATTACTTTTTCACACTTTTTTCTCATAATTCAAAAACACAATCATTACAACCCAATTAAAATCAAAACTCAACTCTAAAACCAAACGCAGCAGAATTTAACAATTCTAAGTTTCAGGAATCTTTCAATAAGTCGGGTATTACTTTTAGCATGTCGTGTTCACATGCTCCGTAGCAAAATGGTGTTGTGGAGAGAAAGCACCGTCACATTCTCAATATGGTTCGAACATTTCTTATTCAAAGTCATCTTCCACAACAATTTTGGGCCGATGCCTCACTTACATTGGTTTTCACGATAAACAAACGTCCTTCCTTGGTCTTATAAAATTTTTCTCTATTTGAAAATTTGTTTGGCAAAATACCGAATTACATATTTTTACGTACATTTGGGTGTACTTACTATCCTAATCTGATGCCTTATGTTTCAAACAAACTCAAGGCTCGATCCAAACTATGTATATTTATAGGATGCGCAAAAGAAAATAAGGGCTATCGATGTCTTGATTTCCATAAAAATCGTGTTTATGTTTCTCGGCATGTTCGTTTTAATGAATCTTATTTTCCATTTGCACACTCTCATTTTGTCGTGAACCCGGATAAAACTATTGTTCTCCCAAACATTTTCTCGGTGTCCATTCCGCAGGTGCGACTTCTACCCAATGTCACTAGCTCAGTCCAAAATTCAATCTCTTGGCCTCGGTCCATCAACATAGAACGCCCACAACTAGCGAATCCAAGCCCACCGTCAAACACAGCTTACTCGGAAAAACTTGGCCCATCCAACTCTGTGGCCTGCATGTCTACCTCTCCAAGCGAACTACCTAGCCTAGTCCGACGCTCCCTCAGCCCACTACACAGCCCAAGCCCAAATCGACATTATCTCAGCGCACATTTTCTCTATCCAACCCAACTGCTTCCTCTTCACCCAGTCCAATCCAACCTCCTCCCACAAATTTTGTTCAACCGAGGCCCAAAAATTGATCCCATGGTCACACGTGGAAAGTTAGGAATTATAAAACCAAATCCCAAATTTTCTCTTCTAGCCACTGTACGGACCTTAATGTGCTCTCGTCGAGGCCCGCATGCGTGTGACTGAATCGCACAACTGAATCGCGTGGCTTTCGGGTGTCAACTTTCTCGAGGATGCGTGACGGACACGCGTGAGAAGGAGTCACCACTACCTGTTTATGACCCGAAAGTCGAAGGCAGGTAAGTTGCCCGGGTCTATGGGTAAATGGTACATTTAGTTTTGCTAAGGCACTGATTGTTGCGGAACCGAAAAATCCGAGTTCAGTACTCTAGCTTGCTAGGCTTGCCATTTTATTTATTCACCGCATGGATTAGGCTGCTCTTGGCTTACACGTTTTGACACTGAAAATTCGATGGATTAAATAATGCAGATTGAGAAACCAAGAGTAATGTATTCCTATGCATCGAGGAATCAGTTCGCTATCCTCTCATTACAATTTATCGTACCCTGGCGGTCGACTCCCTGCGTGAACCGAAACTGCGAAGTCTAGGATTACGTTTCTTCAGGTAAGCTTAGGCCGACTTGATCGTTTCAAAACTCCAATCATTCACTTGTCGATTGAGATTCTTACAAAAATAAATGTACAAAGTAAATACCCTTACAATGTGCTCTCAAAATAAGACAAATTGCAAATGGTTGAATCCCGGTCAGTTTGCGTTCAGTTATTATTCCACTCAGACTCACCGTGAGTTTAGGAAAAAGACTAAAACCTGAAATTCAACTGCGTTCTTAGAGAATAGGGCATTGAACATCATGATCGATGGTTACAGCGTTGAACCCCAAGTGCAATCCGTCCTATGGGTCGGGCTCGACCCACATGAACAAGTAAGAGCAGAAAAGTAACAAACAACATGCAGATAACAGACAAAATGTTTGTTATTGCCAAGTGTATGTGAATTAATAAGTTATTAACTGAAGTGTTTTGGCATGCAAATTTCCTATGCTAAGTAGACAAACGCGCGTAAAGCATTTTTGCATTCGGCTTTGTTTTGAGGACCTGACAGACATGAAGTGTGTGGTCAAGCCTCATGTGCGTGGATTGTTTTTAGAGTTGTTATGTATTGCGACACTGTAATGCTTACAGAACAATTCCTTTTATTTGAAAAGCCTAAAACCTAAGGAGTTAACCTACTTTTACCCATGTATGTTTAAGTCGAATGCATGCTTAGTCAGGTAATTATGTTTTGGTCCAGAATACCCAACTAAATACCCGAAACTATGCTAGGATGACAGAAACTCATTAGTTGGATAAGAAAATGCTATACAGATGAACCTGCACCTGAACAGGTAGTCCATTCTTATCATGATACTGTTGTGTTTTTGTCAAGCTAAACCCTAGGGTGTCGCTAAATTGCCAAATGACGATTTTGCCCTTGACTTGAAAATTGTTTTCAGAAAAAAAGGGAAACAAGGTGGTGCGGACCACCTCGGCCTGTAGCCGGTGCCGACCAATTCCCTAGATCCTCTAGGGTTGTGCAAGCACCCCGAAAAAGCCAAAGAACCGGTCGATCTGCCCGGAAGTGATCTAGAAAGAACTTCTGTATTCTGACATGATTTACCTGAAATCAGGTAAAGACTCAAGTCAAGATATACAAGTCTTTTCTAGACGCCCGTGCTACATCGGGCCGCGCATTTCGGATTTTGAAATATGCAAGTTTTAGAAAGGGCATTAACGTCATTTTGCAACTTGTTGACGCGAGTTATCAGTCAATGGCCAATTCATGCAAGCTTATTAATGCCAAGTGAATTTAATCGTGTGAACATCTCGATTAATCCATTTGTGGGATTACAGCTCATGAATTATTGTCGAAAACAGTAAATGTGTGGTTACAAACAATCAGACATATCATGAATTGATCGCCTGAATGGAGTCTGAATACCCAAAAAGCTTAATTTGATGAAAACGATTCGTGACTTGGCGACAAAGATGGGTCCAGGAAGGTCGAGGAAAATTTGATCAAAATGACCAAAATACCCTCGGATTCTAATGGGCTTGCAAAAGTCACCGATACACAAATCCATGCATGTTGCTTGAAAAATAACATTTTAAAAGGCATTTTAATGCGAGTTTTGTGACAATATTGAAACTGCAACTGCACAAATCCGAGAAATGGATTTCATCGAGATAAAGAGGTTGTTCTTGACCCGAATAAGGTCAAGGAGCCCTTGACCCTTTTCTCTTGAGGATGGCCATGAGTCTCCTTGATCTGTTTCGGCTTTCAGACGGTTTCTTTAACTCGATTTCTATTATTTCTCGCATGCTCAAACGTTAAACACAATAAATAACATGGTTTTACAAATTCGGTATCGCCATGTCTTGGAAAACACATTTAAATATGCAAACATGCACAAACATGTTATTTATAGAATCGATAAAACGATACCGACTTCATGGATGTGGAAAACTATAAAAAAAAAGCTCGAGAAAAGACTTAAGTCGGGGAGGAGGAGGCCACTCTTGGTCCCAAAAGACCAAGAAAGCTCTCGGCCACCTCCCTTGGAGGCAAGGCCGAGAGCCTCCATGGCTCTTCTGGGCCAAGGCGGTTTCCTTGACTCCAACTCGAGCTTTTTCCCGATATGTTATCATGCTATACGGTATAGACATGCATAACACGATGTAAAAATGGATAAAAATGATAACTTGCATGCAAAACATATAAGGGAATGTAATATTACATGTAACCGGTCAGGGACAGCCTTATCACCCAACAAACACAAAGATAATGTAAAAGTCCTAACTAATCTAAGTCGAGAATGGTTATACCTAGTCCTGGGATGCGGGAAAAGTCGGGTTGGACCACTGATGGGTCGGGTTTGGGCTGTTTTGCCTTGCATAGACCCGAATGGAAGTAACAAACTCGACTGGGCACCCGAAAAGATCAAGCCGGTTCAGGCCTTTTCGGCCGGTTTCCGCATCAAGTCACGGCGGCTCTAGACAGCCAAGGGACCCCTCTAGGTGGTGGTGGTGGTCGTTTGGGCGAAGAGTCTTGGGTCGACCCGTATAGCCTTGCAAAATTGGACAAAACATAGAAATTCCAGAAATAGACCCTCTGGGCAAGTTTCAGATAAAACGTTATAACGGTGGCTCCCGATGGCTTTCGGCCGCAAAGTTGGTGGTCCACGATGGCTAAGGGACCCCTGGAGGTGACCGTGGTGGCTGCTTGAAAAGAAAGGTCTCGGGTCAACTCGATCTGCAAGGAAAAGCAAGGATGGTCAGGAAATCCAACCTGACTAGGCAGTTGGGATGAATCTTCTTGCTGGATCAAAACCAACGGGTTTTCTCAGGATTTCTTGACTCCTAGACACTCTAAGGTTGTATGTGAGGGTGGCTGATGGGTTATGGCAGCTCAACCCGACCCGCAAGGTTTGTAAACCCGGAATGAAAAAAATCGGCCCGAGAAAGACCAAACTGAAAATCTAACTTTGGAAATGGACTAAGGGGGTCGAAAATATGTGGGCTATGAAGTTTGGTCAAGTTTGGATTTAAGTCGTGATGATGATCACCGTGTTTCCGACTTAAGTTTTGAGGGTTTTGCTTGGTTTGAGGGTTGTTATTTTCTTGGTTTCGGTGGGCTGAAGCTAAAGGGAGTTGGAGAGTGATAAATGCTAGAGAGAGAGTGCATGAAGGTGAATGATTAGCTTAATGATCTAAAGAGTATATATAGGCAAAGCTTAAGTGCAATTAAGGAAAATAAAGTGCAATTAGGGCAAGGATTAGAGAGGGACGATTTTGCTCATGGAAGATAAGGATGAATTCCCCCGATTGACTTGATGGAGAAGAGATAAAACATTAATGAGGATGGATTTGAAGTTGGAGTGTCTAATTGAAAGACTAAAAATATTTTGGGGCAAGTTGAGTAAGAAGACTTGGAAGGGTCGGCTAGGGCAAGGGGGCGGCTGCCCAAGGGTGGCCGTGGGTCCCACGAGTTGTAAGGGAAAGTCGGGATGAAGTTCGGGTCTCGATTGATCGCGTGTTCGAGGCTCGTGGCACATATGAGTGTCGAATTGTCGATGTGCGCTCGAAAACGATTCAAACGAGCCCAAGATTGCCCATTTTGCATAAGAAAATGTTTGAGTGGTTTTGGGGCTCAAATGCTGATTTTTGTTTGCTCGATTTAGGAGATTATGTCAAAGTTAGCCGTTTCTGATATCGTATCTCGTGTCTGCATTCCCCGTTGGTCATTTTGATATGCATTGTCAATCAGACTAAATAATTGACTCTTAAGCCGGTATTGCAAATGTGGAGCCGGAGACGTCCTATGAGTCTCAGATTACTTCATGAGTTGCTTGGGTGATTCGGAGATCGCTACGATCTCTGTTTGTCAAAAACAGATCTCAAAGTACTGTCGATGGGTATTTGGAATCATTCTAGAACCATTATGAGGCTTAGATGACTTATGCAGTTCAATCTGAGAATTCCACATTGAGCCTTGGGATAAGTAGCGCTGTGTTGGCCAATCATCCAGCATTAAGTTTTCGCCAAAAGGACCTCCGGTTATGGATTTCCATTGAAAATGACATTTTCTGCTCCTTGGAGATCATTTGGGAAACTGAAAGGGATTATACAGTCTGATTTGACCATTTGCGTCCGTTCGCTGTAGTTTTGGGGACAATACATGGCTAACTTTGTTTGCCGATGTTTCGTCAAACCAGTTTTCGGTTATGCATTTCCGTCGAAAGGTGTGCTTGTTCTGTCACTCGGGAGTCATTCGAGGAGTTTGCGTGACTTCTGAGGAGTAATCTGAAGCGATGCTCATGATCTGTAGAACCGCGAGGTATGACTGTGTCTGACATCGAGCATTAGCATTTGTCTAACGAACTGACATTTTTTAACTTCTTCTGAAAAGTTGTCTGTATTTGTCAGAAATTGCTTTGTATGGAGGAGAAGATCTGCTAAAAATATTATGAGACATTTTTCATCTGTTTGGCACCGCAAAAGATTTTTGAAGCCCAATATTGACTATCTTATGATGGTCGAGTGAGCTAGTGGAAAATAGTACTGTTAGTGTTGTATTTTGAAAATGCCAGTTTGGAAACTGTTTAGGCTCGCTCTCTGTTTGCTCTGAATATCGCTGGATGATCCTGGAAGTTCTTATGTCGTGTGCTTAAATCATCTGCGTCTCTTTGTTGACTTAAGGATGACTAGTGATTCGCTACTTTATAGAGCCTTCTTCTGTATTAATGCTCAAGTCATGCCCTTAATTGCTACTAACGTGCATTGCTTGAATTGATAAGCCAAAATGGGGTGCTGACAGCCACGTCTCCCACTACGGTCACGGAACTTACGTGTTATTCACAGGATATTAAAGATCCAAATTGGCGAAATGCAATGGCGGAAGAGTTCAATGCTCTTATTCATAATTGAACATGGAGTGTTGTACCTTCGCCTCCTCGAGCCCATGTGGTTGGTAGCACTTGGAAGTTTCGAATCAAGTATCAGACTGATGGAAGTATCAATTGATATAAAGCTCGTTTAGTTGCTCAGGGTTGCCGTCAACAACCGGGCATTGACTATCATGAGACCTTCAGTCCCGTGGTAAAACCTTCTACCATTCGCTTAATTCTTTCCCTTGCTCATTCCTCCTCTTGGGATATTCGTCGGTTGGATGTCAAAAATGCATTCTTACATGGACACTTGCATGAGGAAGTTTACAAGCATCAACCTCTTGGTTTTATTCATTCTTCATTTCCTAATCACATTTGTCATCTTCACAAATCTCTGTATGGTCTTAAACAGGCTCCCAGAGCATGGTTCACTCGATTAAGTTCTTTCCTTCACTCTCTTCAATTTGTATCTAGTCCTATTGATTCCTCACTATTTATCTATCGTAATGGTCTCCATACACTCTTATTACTGCTCTATGTTGATAATATTATCCTCACTAGCAACTCTTTCTCTTCTAAACCGATTTATTAAAATTCTCTCGGATGAATTTGCAATGAAGGATCTAGGTCCCCTGTATTTCTTTCTTGGCATACAAGTCCAACGTTCCTCTAATAGTCTCTTTCTTTGTTGGAAAAAATATATCTCAGATGTCCTAATTAGATTTGGTCTTGCAAACTTGACTGCAGTTAAGACACCCTTACCATCTCGTTGTACTTTGTCATTGACTGATAGAGAGTTGTTAGGTGACCCTACTAAATATAGGAGTATAGTTAGTACTCTACAGTACATAACAATTATTAGACCTGACATTTGTTTTACTGTCAATCTGATTAGCCAATTTATACATGCCCCATAGACAACCCACTTGCAGGTTGCGAAGAGAATTCTGCGTTATCTCTGGGGAACAATCTCTCATGGGCTTACACTACGCAAGTCCTCTAATCTCCAGATTATTGCCTACCTGGATGCTGATTAGGCTGGTTGTCCGGACACCAAACGATCAACAATAGACTATGCTATATTCGTTGGACCAAATCTTGTCTCCTGGCACTCCAAAAACAACCCACTGTGTCTAAAAGCTCCACGGAGGCTGAATATCGTGCCTTAACTTTTGTTATTGCAGAGACACTTTGGCTTCGTCAACTCATTCAGGACATTGCCCCGTCACTCTCCGAGCCCCATTATTGCATGTTGTGACAACATAAGTGCCACTTACCTTCCAGCCAACCCAATTCAGCATCAGCGCTCCAAGCATATAGCAGTGGATTATCACTTCATGCGTGAACGACTTCAACGTGGAAATCTTCTTGTATGCTATGTACCGACGTCGAGTCAGTTGCTTGATATCCTCACTATAAACTTATTTGTATCCCTCTTCCAATCCCATTGTCGCAATCTGTCAGTATTTGCGCCCTCAACAAATTGATGGGGTGTATTAGAATATATTTTTGTATCTCGAAAATATTCTTACCTTGTATAACTCACTATGTATTGGAACACCATTGTTGTATCTTTTTTAATTATATATACAAGATATACCGACCAAATTGGGTCACGGCCAGTATTATTCACAGTTTGGTTTTCTCTTGAATTGGACTTGGTGCTATTTCCTTTTTAACAGGATCTTACTAAAGCTAGAAAATGGACAAATAAGCCTATTCCACATTACGAAGATGGCGATTCTCTATAATAAGAACAAAGCTATTCGAGGGCATGCTAAAACCCCACAAGAAATGAAACATCGACAAGATCTCAGGACAATCGAAAACTTATGGGTGATGGAATTGAGTGTATGGTTTCTCGACATCGTTTACTTGAAATTCAGCCACCGTTCAATCTTACGAACTCTCAAGGACGTGGCACGATGCTCTGTATTAGTGGGGCCGGCTGGTGGCACGTCAATATACTTGGGATTGCTCCATGATACGCATGGCATCCCTACATGTCGCCAATTAGGTGTTTTTTTTTGTCCTGCAGTACAATTAATTTATAGAGCATATACTCGTCCTGCAGTACAATTAAAGGGTCTTAAATCCTTTCCCCGATATCATACTATCTCATAGGGTATTTGCTAGTAAAGGTTGAGATGAAAACTTTCTTAATGCTTTCGAATGAGAATTTCGAAACATGTCCCATCTGTACCAAAAAAGAGTCTCATCTTATTTTTGAAAACTAAAACCGATAACTCGTGATTTTGTCACTAATGAGAACCAACATTTTACTGAATACCGCCCTTCGAGGGCGCATATCCACAATAAATGAACAAGGCTAAGTTAGCTTTACATGGCTTAGGCAGTAAGTCGGTGGAATTCAGGTTGTGTTTGTTTAGACTTAATTTTAAATGTTAAAAATCTAATGTTTAAATTGTAAGTACTCAATGGAATAAGTGCTTAATAGGTTACGTCAAAATTATTTGGGAAAGCAAATTCTATAAAAATTTGAAAAAATTTTGGATTGAATTAACGTGTCAGCCCTATAGTTTCTTTCCTTTTCACTTTTGCCCCCAACATTTAATTCTTTCACAATTTTTGAAAATAAAAAAAAAGGTTTGAGCTAGAGATGGTCGGAGCGATGGCGGCTCCGATGCCGGCCCCACCGCTCCCAGCATGAAGGTCGCCGACGATCTTGTCTGCGGCGGTGGGGGGTCGACATTGGAGTCCCTACATCCCGATCTCTAGATCGAAGAAGTTTAGAAAGGAAAAAAAAATATATGAATGACGCAAAGCTCGATCGAAGGCAAGGGGCGGTGGCGGTGTCCCCGATCCCGGCCATAACTGCCTTAATTGAGGTCCTTGGTAAAGTCAGAGGTCGCTAGCAATCTCGATTAAGGCAGTGGTGGCCGAGATCAAGGCCACTACCACCCCTTGTGATATGATCCAGCTAGAGGACCCTTCGCAGGGGCATGAGGAAGAATCTCAATATGATAGGGTCAGGTATGAAGGCGAGCTTTGGGATAAGCATGTGCCAGCTAGAGCAAGTACAAGAGCGCGAGCCAAGCGAATCCAACAAGTCATGCAAAGGTTGTTATTGCATGTCCATGGAGGAGAAGTCGAGCTATAAGACGGGCTGCATGTGGAATAAGAAGTCACGACCGTTCATATCCTAGAAATCTATTTAGAAAATGATCCCAGTTCAAAGAGTTGAATTTAGTTGTTTTTCAATTACTTGGGCCTATTTTATTTTTGGGCTCATTACACTTAATATTTATTTTAGCCCAATCCATTAGCCCAATTAGGTTATCAGCTAGTATCTCTCTATAAATAGGCATGTGGTATCTCTAGAGAAGATAGATCAGTTTTCATTCAATTTTGTGAGAGAAATTTTCTCCGAGCTGTTGTTCAGCAACTTTGCAGATATTGCAAGTGTGACAACTTGTGATTCCCGACGTTTATAATATTAGTTTCTAGCACTTTATAGTTAGCGAGTCAATATTTCGTTTATAATATTGGTTTGTGACTCTTTATAGTCATCGGGTCAATATTCCCTATCCTTGAAACCTTCATTGGACGATCCCGGGTTTGATCTCATTCTATTGTTGTTGGGTCTCATGGCAGGTTCGTCGAGGTTCGCATCACCTTGCCTTTGATCGAGTTTCGAACCCCTCCGTGCCCTTATTTCTTTCTCTCTAACATTCTGGCCAAGATTTGGGAAATGGACCAGATTGCAAAATCAAAATACTTCAGGGGCATCGCTGTAAATAAGCCAAAAGTCGCCTCTGCTGAGTGATAGAACACAAATAGACTAGAATGAATAAGTAGCTATTGGATTACTTTAAATGATTGAGCATTTTTTTGACTTACTCATTAAATTGAGTCAATTTTCATATTGTGTTATCAAACAAACTTAACTCAATTAAATGCAGAATGATTAAATTCAGTACTTAATTTGAGTTATCAATTATAACCTCAATCTCATCTCATAAAGAAATGCAGTATGATAGGAGTCATGTAATTTTACTCGATTGGTGTACCTTCTGCTATTAATAAGTTGGGTAGTAGAGTGCAGGGACAGTCTTAGGATTTAGACTTAGAAAGAGCAAATAATATAAGATCGTTTACGGGGAAAGTGCTGCCACCAGCACTCCTCGATTCATCCGTGGTCGTATCCATATATCTTGAGTAATTATAAAAGGAAGTATGCAAAAGCTTATGCATGGAAGTTTCCTGCACAGCAACCAAAATATACATGCGTGCAGGGACGGAGGCGCCTGCGCGTGGGGGATGCCCCCGCTGAAAGTTTGCAACATCTCATTAATTAAAATAAAAAATACTTGAAGATTTTTCCTCGTAAATTATGAAATGCATCCCCTCCTTCCCTTCCCTCCTCCCCCGCCTAACTTTTTTCAAGATTTGTTTTTGCCCCCAAAATTTTCTTATATGTCTTAGTAAAAGTTAATAATATCAAATTTGGTCCTACTTAGTTGAGTAACCCATACTTAATTGACAAAGAAAGATTTTGTAATTGGATTTGAAGATTTGGAAATTTTAGGCACTAATAACAAATTGTCAAATTTTTTAATTGATATCTCATACAAAATTTTATTAGCAATCAAAGACTCTTGCTTTGTTTCGCGTCAAATGTCTAGCATCTACATGGAATTATTATGCCTTGAGGATCCTCCCCCTGGCTTTTACCGGGCACATGTGGAACAGTAGAGGATTTTGATCGAAATATCATAATGCTGCTAGATTTAGTCTGCCTAGGAGGATCCCTCCAATTATTATGTATCTGTTTCCTTGAAGATTTTGTGATGTGCTCTTTCCAGTTTTGGATAAATCCTCATAACTTTAAAGAAAATAAATAAATAAATAAATAAAAAAGCTTATTCCTACAGTGGCTGCTTTTAGCAATAAAATTATGTTTGAAATGAAAAAGATTATTGTAATAATTTTTCATACGAAAAATAGAAAATCGTGTGCTGGCCCTATCAAATTAGGGGTCCAGAGATCCTCTTTCTTCCAATGCCAAAATAATTTCTCTTTTTTCTTTCGTTGATTAAAGAATTTCCTTACCAATTGCTGAAAATCCGAACATTGTTAAATAGAAAGATGAGATTCGGATCATGATTTTGAGCAAACAAAAAACGGAAGATTCGGATCATCAAATCTCAGATCCCATGTGTTACGGATGGCGACCCTAGTGCCTCTTTCTTTCATGTGTCCCCCTTATTACACAAAAATCAAATAGAATCTCGGCGCTTAAAAAATCTGGATGAATAAACTTCATTCGAATATTAACCGTTATAGAAAAACATTTCATGGCACTTTATTGTTCGGAACTATCCGATCATCCCTTAACGCGGATGTGAACCTCCTTGGCCTTTTGGTTGACAATTTCTTTTGTTCTAGTTCGTGTTTTATGTATCAGTAAACAGTCCATAACAATTTTGTTTAGTTACTAATCTTAATTATTTTTCCTTTGGCCAACTGATCCAATCCAATGCCCGGCCACAAAAGGGGGCGGAGGGGGGGGGGGGGGGGGGGGGGGAATATCCAATGCGGATAAAAACGATGTCGCTTTTCTGTTCCACTTGACCTTTTCGGGGAATCTGCCGTGTCTTGCTCTCACTCGGTCCAGTCACTCGCCCACATCAAATCCTTTCTCCCTTCGTTTATTTATTTACATGCCGACACACTCTTTAATCATTACAAAGTTCAAATCAAATCCCTCTCTCTCTATCTCTCTCTTCGTCGTTTCGGTCGGTGTAAGTCCTGCCCTTTCCTTCGGCTTCAATGGCTGACAGCAGAGACGGCGTCGAACCGGAGAAGCGGCGGTTGCTCAACAGCCACGAGGAGACCCACTTCACCGCCGGCGATGTCGTCCGCGACATAATCATCGGCGTCTCCGACGGCCTCACCGTCCCCTTCGCCCTCGCCGCCGGCCTCTCTGGTGCCAATGCCACCTCCTCCATCGTCCTCACCGCCGGTATCGCCGAGGTCGCCGCCGGCGCCATCTCCATGGGCCTCGGCGGGTAGTGTACAAACTCTCTACCTTCATACATTCCTGATCAGGCCTATGTTTACTCGCAGAAAGAATTTCAACTTATGCCTAGTCGATTGATTGTCACTGACGGCTCCAACCTTTACAGATACCGATAGCTTTTTCCGAATTATTATGTTAGAGTAACACTTTGATTATCAACGGAAGACGAGGACTGGCTATCAGTTCTTGGCTTCATTTACTAGACTAATACTTTCGGCTACGTTGGGGTTTCGAGATACTTGCTGGGAATAGGTCATGAAGCAAACTTTACATATCATGACACCGGGAAGCTTTAATTCTTTTCAATCGGCAATCGAAATCAATATTGTCTGCAGCATCGTCCACCGGGAAGCTTTATTTCTGCAACTTTGTGGCCGGTTTAATAGGTTTCCATGCGTTTTTAACCATCACCTTCTGGACCCTTTCTTATGTGTCTACATACGTGTATATTCTGCATCCCGTAGTGACGTAATAAATATGCATATGGACGCTGATCTATGAGTGATCGAATGCGTGAATTGGAATGCCAGACGTCAAATGTGCCGGTCATGCGTGCTATTTCCCGAGAAAATGAGTGAAAAGTTTCTCTGTGCATGGGGTTTGATCAAGTCAAGTCATGAACATGCGTATGTTTGTTTCTCGGGAAAATGAAAGCCTTCTCTCTCGTTAGGCTTTAATATTTCTTTATATTGTCTGATTTGATGCTACATATTGATATTTTTGTCCCCCTAATTGAAAAGATCACGGGTTTACTGTATTTCATATCCTCTATCCTCAAGCGTGCCCACAAGGAGTAATTTATCTTGGAACAAGTCTCTATTATCTGATTAAGCGATTTCTTATTTAATTATGGTCCATATCCATATTGAAGAAAAGCCTATAATTTTGTCTGACAAATTCAGGTGACTTATATATTATGCATATTCGCAATGTGATGTGATGTGACGTGATAAGTGAGGGGTTGGCTGGCAGGTATCTTGCAGCTAAAAGCGAGGCTGACCACTATGTGAGAGAGCTCAAACGGGAACAGGACGAGATTATCTCCGTCCCCGATACAGGTTCTGCACCACTTGCCTTACTCATGTATTTATGCTTGCTTTGATCATTTGACATTGGCAATAGATTCAAATTGATCCATAAAACAGAAGAACATGACCTAGTATCGGGATTCATGCGTGTCAATTGATCGATTGCCATTGTCTATAATCAAACAGCTATAACTTGCACTTATTGAATTAAGACTCTGTGTGACAGCGTCTTAGAGAATGATGAAAGTCGTAGGATTATTGCAGAGGCAGCAGAGGTGGCAGAGATACTAGCACAGTTTGGGATAGAGCCGCACGAGTATGGACCAGTCGTCAGCGCCCTCAGGAAGAGGCCCCAAGCTTGGCTTGATTTCATGATGAAGTAAGTTGATAGCTTTAGTTAATCATTGAAGTCTGATCATGATAGATATAATCCCATCCATTTGCATTGATCATGTGATCATGCACATTGAAGGGTAGGTACTACACTTGCATTCAGATTTGAAAAAATAAATATACAAGAAAAGGTCTCTCTCTGGATGGACATTTATGAATTATTAACGAAGATTCTTGGCCAGCAAGCAGCAACAGCTGCTGCGATAGTTCTTCCTGAGTATACTGAGCCAGAGAGAGAGAGAGCACCTCCTACTTAAAAAAAATAAAAATAAAAAGAAGAACAAAAGAAAAGAAAAACGAAATATTATTTTGATTTTTGACAAGTGATGGCATCTTGATTCTCAAGTGTTGTCTCGTCTCTTTTTACTCTCTCTTTCTTGTGGGTCCGATGAAGGTTTCGTGAAGATACATCATAATTTTTTGGAATTCTTCTCAATTTTGTTTTCAGAAGTTATCTAAAAGAAATGTTTCTGGAAAACAATTTTCTAAGTTGCTTGTTTAAGATTAAAATAATATATATAACACTTTTGAAATTTTTTAAAATCAACAAAGTAGTTCTCAGATTTATATAAAAAGATAATACACTTTCACTTTCACTGTTTCTTTTTTTTTTTAACACGAATATCTTTAATTTATTAGTTGGCGGTAATCGTGTTCGGACGTGGACTAGGTCTTAGCCACGAGGAAGCCCTGTCACTTTCAAAAACATTATTTTTCACTTCTCACCTTCACTTGTCTTCCCATTTCTTATTGACCTTATTTTATAGGAAAATACAAAATTTACATTGGCAAACCTGAAATCAGATATATTTCTAATATTTTATTTGTCTTTCAAACTCAATTTCCCATTCTAATATCCAGCCTATACAAATAGTATTGAGTCTGTTCTGTCCATTTGCTTATCATGGGATTCACTCTTAAGTATTGATCGAATAGATACCGGGCCCTTATCAACTCCTCATGACAATAAAGGTTCCAAATTTATCGGCATCTCATGGAAAGATTACTTGAACTTTGCTTCGTTGGACATTAACCTGACTGAAACAAATCTCAATCCCAACATGTAAAGTTGAAACATGATAACCAACAAGTGGTCTAATTGGTTGGGCCAGTGACAAAGGCAAAAGCCAAATTGAACAGTCCAAACGTGGACTCGGGACTGGGACATGATCTACTCTCTTCACTTCTTTTGCCTTTATTACAGGTGGGCTCTTCCCCCTGACCAATACAATACCATACAACATGGTTTACTTTATAAAGTCGGGTCTGGCTTCCCTTCTCTCAGTTGCCCATGTCTTCATGCCATTAGAGCTTCTATCGTGCCCTCGGGGTACCATGCCTTCCGTTGTCCCGACTCCTTCCCTTTCTCACCCTTTCTCCCTATAGTGGTACTGTGGTACAAGGGGCGGGTGGCATGGCGTCCTCACTGCACAATTGAATTTCCCTCATGCCTTTATTCGATATCGCGCTCTCTTTTATTTGGCCGGCTGGTTCATCATAGTCTCTCTCAATTTCGTCAATTTTTTTGGTCCCAAGGAGAAAATAAAAGTGTAAACGGAGAAGCAATTGGATTGAGATAGAGGAAATGGTTATGATCAATGGTGTCAAATGATTCCCGGCTTTTTCTGGCTTCATTTGCACGACGGAATGGATTCAATCCCCTCAGGTCTTGTTTGTTAGAGATTAATAATGGAACAAAATGGAATAGAATCAGCCACACAACTTGCTTGATTCTTTTTAGGCAGCCAGCCAACTATGGCTTCAATTCTTCAAAAAATGTTTTCACTGCAGGACCCGATCCATATGAATACCTGATCTGATATTTGCAGGTTTGAGCTGGGATTGGAGAAGCCGGACCCGAGGAGGGCCCTGCACAGTGCCCTGACTATAGCGATTGCGTACGTACTGGGGGGGATGGTGCCCTTAGTTCCATACATGTTCATACCCAGGGCAAGTGAAGCTGTGGTAGCATCAGTCATCCTAACGCTGGTGGCACTGTTGATATTCGGGTATGCCAAGGGCTACTTCACTGGAGATAAGCCCTTCAGGAGTGCCCTCCAGACGGCCCTTATCGGTGCTGTTGCTTCCGCTGCTGCTTTTGGCATGGCGAAGGCTGTTCAATGAGGGGCGGGGGGGAATGGGTGTGGGGGGCCAAGAGGGATTTCTTTCTCAAGTTGATTCTATAAAACAAATAATTTGTATTTTGTGTGGGACGTTTCCTTCACCAATATGCCTAAAACCATTCTTAGAAAAGAGGTTTTCACTTGTTTTGCCAGTTGATTTAATTAAACAAAACGAAAATTATAGGGTGATCGGCAAAAAAAAAAAAAAAACCATGGTCGGTGACAACTTCTATGCTGATAGATTTTCGTTGGAAAATTTACATCCGTACACAATGAGCCGATAGAAAATGACAATCTCATTTTTTTTTTGGCCATAACAATCTCATGTTCATAATTCTCTCTTTATATACTTTTTGCGGCCAGATATATTTTTATTATATTGGGGTGCACCTAAGGATGAGCTAATAACATGGACCAACTAGGAAAGGCCACCCTTGTCATGCTACTTGAATTCCGGTTAGCATTATACTCCAACCGAACATGTCAGTTTACAGAACCATAACTTTGAATTTTATAATTTTCAGAAAATGGACAAAATGTCGACAAATCCCCAATTTCCAATTTCTCCCTTCTAATGGAACCCTGTTATTAGTTTTTCCTTCCACCTCAGTCACAAATCGATCTCGTCTCCCCAGTCAATTCCTTCTCTCCACCAATATCTGAAGGCCCTTTGGGTAACTGTATTACTTTCATCACATTCTCCCCGAAAAAATTCGGTAATTGCCCTTTTTCGATTGCATAACATATATCGAGTCGCCGGTTTCTCTCCGAAGATGTTTTTATACAATTTAATGTTGCCTTACACGTAAATTAGTAAAAAACCGGTAACTTGGAACACAAATGGATCATAACTGAAGTGCCCAGTGATTGAGACATCATAATCGATGGGCTCAGGCCTATTTTATAAGGGATGGGCCAGCCTGAACTCAAAGCCCTCTCTTCTTCTCAATCAAATATTTTGACCCCCGACTCCTAAAAGCCCACTTTGAACCCAAGATTTCTTCTATAAATATTGCACATGGGGAAGGGAAAGATTCTTCTCTTGCCACTCTCCACATCCTAGAATTCCATTGATAGCAATCCTTCTCATTTGAATCCATCATTGGCACTGTCTATGGGAACCAGCAATAGCCATGGTGACGACCGCCTCTCGAGCAAACCATCCTGACATCCAAGCCATATTAATTGGAGAAACCACCACGCAAGATGAGACCACGTTGATCACGATAACCACATCTGTTCTCGAGCTAACCACTCATGTACCGGGGGCAACGACCAACCCCAGCCCAGTGACAACCACACTAACCGTAACTACTCCAGTTGTCACCCCGCCAGTCATTACTACGCTGGCTGGGTCACTTAGGGCCTTATTAGCTACACAATCGACAGCAGCCGCGCCACCCATGACTGTATCAACTGTCACCCAACCGATCATCACCATGCCAAGCGTAACTGTGTCACCCATCACCGCGCTTATGACGACCGTGCCTACCACAACCACTTATGATGTTGCAGCACGACCGTCTCCATACCAACCATCACCCTAGCCCTTGCCGTCCCATTGGTCGCCGATACGCCAGTTACCGAACGCGGATTCATTTGATTTCCTCCAGAAACTCAGGATGTTGGGAGACATCAAGGAGGCTGGAGAAAAAGTGTCTGGTTGATGACCTTGAATCCATTCCCCCAGAGTAACGTATAGCTATCGAGGCCCTTATTAAAAAGAGAATAGCTACGGTAGTTGACCGCATGACTCATGAAGACACGACCTCGACGAGGAATTTCCAAACTAGCCCTCTTTTTGAAGAGGTTGTTGTTCAAAATCTCCCAACCGTTGCTGAAGCCCGTGCTACAGCACGTCATCAGAATGCCAACAGGCAGGCAATGAGACCAGAGACATGGTCCCTTATGCCTGATTCGCAAGAAAACTTTCAGCGATAGGTTAGAGTACAAGTGGAAGCGATCCTCAATGAGTCGTGACACCACACAAAAAATGACTCCATGGTGACATCTCGTCCTCTCTGTTGCCACAATTCATCCTTCAAACTAAAGTACCTAGGAAGTTCATTCCTGATGCAAATCGTAACTCGACTTCAAGGGATCCAGTTCCAATTGGACCGATTACGCGGGCACGTGCAAAGAAGTTTAAAGATGAACTCAACGGCCTGATTTAAGAGGTTTGGGCTCAAGCAAATTCGTGGAGGCCCATTGGACATGAATCACGTGATCAACAAATATCCATCAACATGATTCAAGTTATAGAAGATTCCAAACAATGCTAAATTCAGCAAGTGTTTGATGAAACTTCAAGAATATTTGATGATCAGGAGAAGATATCATCAGATTTGTTTAAAGTTTAAATCTCATAGAGATATTCTAGGGATATTTAGATTTCATATCTTTATAGATTATATCATATCTCTATTGATATTTTAGGTTTTATTTTCCTTATCTATAGGAGGAGATATGGCCAGATTATGATTACTTTATGTCTATATATATTCATCTTAGTGAATTTTAATAAAAAAAGAACATTTAGAAAATTGTGAGAGTATTCTCTTTGGTTCTTGAAGAACTAATTCGAACTTATCGGAAGTTTCCGTGGCGTTCATCATCGACTTATCAAACGACTTTCCACCACCGTTTGTGGCATCTTCATCGACTTATCAAACGGCTTTCCATCACCGTTTGTGGCGTCTTCCTATATACCGAGGTTTTTATTTCTCAATAAACAACGGGTTGAGATCAGTTATACCAAGGTTATTGTTTATGTTGTAAACAATGAGTTGAGGGTTCGTCAATCAAATCTGATTGTGGAACGATCTTGGATTCCTTTAGTTGTCGGGTTTTGTCATTCTTGGTGGGAATCGCATCATTTGGTATCAGAGTATTAGGCTCCAAATCAGGTTTTCGTTTCAATTTGCTGAGTTTCGTTTTGTCAAGTTTGTTCTTTCTGGATTGTTATTAGTCCAAAAAAAAAAATCGACCAAAAAAAATCGGCAAAAAAAAGAGCTGAAAAAAAAAGAAAAGAAAGAAGCTGTTGTAGTCAATTTGATCCAAATTATTTGCATCAGACCATTCTAAAGTTGTTATTTCCCTTTCTTTGTGATCTACATTGATTCTGTTCCCAAAATTACATATAACATTCTGGTTTATTTAATCCTTCATAGTAGTTGCCTTCTCTCTTGTTTCCTTTCTTCCTTAAATTGCTGCTGGAAATTTTGGGGAATTGTTCGTTTTGTTTAAAGAGATCTGAAAGAGAATTATCGAGTGGAAACATGCAGGAGTGGTGGGAACATTAGAAGGTTAAAAGCCACGTTTGTTTGAGTGAAAACACGAGTGTAGAGTGATTCACATTCTTGAGTGTAAACACGTAAGGGAGAGAATTGTGAGGTCCTTTCTTTCTAATTTTATTTTGCAGCAATCATGTCTCACAATAGTTTAAGAGTATTCCCGAAGGCGCTATGGAATTGACTGATTCGAAAATACTTATAGAGGCCATGATGAGTGAGATGAGGCGTGTGATGAGGTTGGAGTTTGAGCAGGTTCATGAACGGATTGATCTGATGGAGAATAAACGTGTGGAGCAGCCACGAAACACTCCTAATGCAAGTAGGAGGGAAAGAGTTCAACCGAGGGAAGTGTGGGTTGAAGATGAAGAGAATTATGGGGCTGGTTTTTATGAAGAAGATGATCGAGATTCGGTTGTTAGTAATAGGAGACATGGAGGGCGGTTTAGAGAAGATAGGAATCGGGAAGACAATAACTTAGGTAGTATTAAGATGAAAATCCCATTGTTCCAAGGAAAGAGTGATCCCGAAGCATACCTTGAGTGGGAGAAAAAGGTGGAGTTTGTATTTGATTGTTATAGTTATTCCGAGCTGAAGAAAGTCAAATTGGCAGCAATTGAATTCTCGGATTATGCAATTGTCTGGTGGGATCAATTGGTGATAAATAGGCAAAGAAATAGAGAGCCATCTATAGATACGTGGGAGGAAATGAAAAGGGTGATGAGAAAGCGATTTGTTCCTAGGTATTACTACAGGGAGCTGTATAATAAGTTACAAAGTCTTAGGCAAGGTAACCGGAGTGTAGAAGAATATTTTAAGGAGATGGAAGTGGCCATGATTAGAGCAAATGTAGAGGAGGATCGAGAGGCTACTACGGCAAGATTTTTGGCTGGATTGAACCGGGAAATTCAAAATGCCGTTGAATTACAACATTATGTGGAGTTGGAGGATATGGTGCACATGGCCATCAAGATTGAGAACCAGTTCAAGAGGAGAGGCAATACACGTGTAAGCCAAAGTCCAAGCACATCTACTTGGAAACTGAATCAGTGGAAGAAAGATGAGAAGCAATCCACGTCGAAGTCGAAAATTGAGCAAAATCAACATGCAACCAGCCATGTTCCTCAAGGTAAAACCGACATTTCTACCTCCAGGAATCATGACATTAAGTGTTTTAAATGCCAAGGTAGGGGACATATAGCAAATCAATGTCCGAACAAGCGGGTCATGGTGATGCGAGACAATGGTGACATTGTGACCAACACTGAAGATTCCGACACCGATGACATGCCTCCATTGGAGGACGTTCCCGAGGAGGAATATTTAGCTCCAGATGCATTGACATTGGTGGCAAGGAGAGCATTGAGCTTGCAAACAAAAGGAGTTGAAGAAGTGCAGCGGGAGAACATCGTTCACACTAGGTGCTACATCAAAGACAAGGTATGTAGTGTGATTATTGATGGTGGTAGTTGTACTAATGTCGCAAGCGCAACAATGGTGGAAAAATTGGGACTACTCATGTTGAAGCACCCTAGGCCGTACAAGCTGCAACGGTTGAATGATAGTGGTGAGATAAGGGTGAACAAGCAAGTGTTAGTTGCATTTCGAATCGGTAAATACGAAAATGAAGTGTTGTGTGATGTAGTACCGATGCAAGCAGGACACTTATTGTTAGGGCGTCCATGGCAGTTTGATAGGCACGTGAAGCATGACGGCTTTACGAACAAATACTCCTTTGTACTTAATTAATGATCAATCACTCTTGTACCATTGACATCGCAGCAAGTATACGAGGATCAAGTGAGATTGCAAAACGAGAGTGATCAAAAGAAAGAGAGTGAATAGAAGAAAAGGAGTAAAAATTAGAGAGAGGTCGAGAAAAATGAGAGAGAAAAAGAAAATCAAAATTCGTCTATTGAGAGAAAATCAGAGAGAAAACAACAGAATTTCTATGCAAAAATGAGTGAAATTAAGCGAGAAATGTTTTCAAATCAGCCGATGATTGTACTTTTGTACAAAGAGACATTTTTCAATACTAATGAACTTGACATCGTTCTGCCTAGTTCTGTTGTTTCTCTTTTGCAGGAGTATGTCTTTCCCGATGAAACACCACATGGGTTACCTCCAATTCGAGGGATTGAACATCAAATTGATTTTGTTCCCGGTTCGACAATTTCAAACCGACCAGCCTATAGGAGCAATCCTGAGGAGACAAAGGAGCTGTTGGAGAAAGGGTATGTGAGGGAGAGCATGAGTCCATGCGCCGTTCCGGTTATACTTGTACCTAAGAAGGATGGGACGTGGAGAATGTGCGTTGATTGCCGAGCAATCAACAACATAACGGTAAAGTATCGTCATCCTATTCCTCGCTTAGATGATATGTTAGATGAGCTACTTGGTTCTTGCGTATTTTCTAAAATTGATTTAAAGAGTGGTTATCATCAGATTAGAATGAAAGAAGGATACGAATGGAAAACTGCCTTTAAAACAAAATATGGTTTGTATGAATGGTTAGTTATGCCTTTTGGTTTGACTAATACTCCAAGCACTTTTATGAGACTTATGAATCATGTTTTGCGTGCATTTATAGGTAGATTTGTTGTTGTCTACTTTTATGATATACTCGTTTACAGTAAAAACTTAGATGATCATAAGGAACATTTGAAATCTGTTTTAGATGTTCTTAGGAAGGAAAAGTTATTTGCTAATATGAAGAAGTGTACTTTTTGCACCGATAAGTTTGTATTTTTGGGATTTGTTGTTAGTGCACAAGGTATACAAGTTGATAAAGAGAAGGTACGTGCAATCCAAGAGTGGCCCAGTCCCACAAGTGTAAGTAATGTTCATAGTTTTCATGGACTTGCTAGTTTCTACCGGCGATTCGTGAAGGACTTAGTAGCATAGCAACACCACTTACTGAAGTGATCAAGAAAAACGTTGGATTTAGATGGGGAGAAGAACAAGAGAAGGCGTTTCAACTAATCAAAGAGAAGTTGATCAATGCTCCTTTAGTATCTTTACCTAACTTTTCTAAAACTTTTGAGATTGAATGTGATGCTTCAGGTGTTGGTATAGGTGCAGTTCTCATGCAGGAAGGACGATCAATTACTTCAACGAAAAACTAAACGGGACAGCCTTAAACTATCCAACTTATGATAAAGAGTTGTATGCATTGGTTCGAACTTTAGAGATGTGGTAGCACTACCTATGGCCTAAGGAGTTTGTGATTCACAGCGATCATGAGTCCTTGAAACACTTGAAGGGCCAACACAAACTAAACAAAAGACATGCCCGATGGGTGGAGTTCATTGAGACGTTTCCATACGTCATTCGGTATAAGCAAGGTAAGGAGAATGTGATCGTCGATGCACTTTCTCGCAAGTATGCATTACTCTCTACACTTGATGCAAAATTGTTTGGTTTTGAGCACATTAAAAATTTATATGTTGATGACCATGAATTTTGTGAGGAATATCGAGCTTGTGAGAAAATCTCTTGTGGTAAGTTCTTTAGGCATGATGGGTTTCTATTCTGAGAGAATAAGTTATACGTGCCTAATTGTTCCTTGAGGGAGTTATTAGTGCAGGAATCTCATGGTGATGGATTAATGAGACATTTTGGAGTTGCAAAGACTTTAGCTATTTTGCAAGAACACTTCTATTGGCCACATATGAAAAGAGATATTGAGAGAATTTGTGGTAGATGTATCACATGTAGGCAAGCTAAATCGAGAGTGCAATCTAACGGTTTGTATACTCCTTTATCTATTCCTAGTAAGCATTGGATTGATATTTCAATGGACTTTGTGTTAGGATTACCTAGAACAAAACGTGGGAGAAATTCAATTTTTGTGGTTGCTGATAGATTTTCTTAGATGGCATACTTTATTTCATGTCACAAAACGGATGATGCTTCGCATGTTGCTGGTTTGTTCTTTAGGGAGATTGTGAGGTTACATGGCATGCCTAGAACAATTGTTTCGGATAGAGATGCTAAGTTCTTAAGTTATTTTTGGAAGACTTTGTGATGTAAGTTAGGTACTAAGCTATTGTTTTCTACGACTTGTCACCCACAAACTGATGGTCAAACTGAAGTAGTAAATAAGACTTTGTCTACTTTATTGAGGGCAATCATTAAAAAGAATATCAAAACATGAGAAGAGTGTTTACCACATGTTGAGTTTGCTTATAACATATATGTTCATTCTGCTACTAAATTTTCACAATTTGAAATTGTTTATGGATATAATCCTTTAACTCCATTGGATTTATCTCATTTACCTTTAACTGAACATGTTAATTTAGATGGCAAAAAGAAAACTGAATTTGTCAAGCAGATTCATGAGAAAACAAGACTTAATATTGAGCGAAGAACGGAGCAGTATGCAAAACATGCCAACAAGGGGCGTCATAAGCTGATTTTCAAACCCGGAAATTGGGTTTGGTTGCATATGAGGAAAGAGAGATTTCCGATGCAAAGACGTTCCAAATTACTTCCGAGAGGGGATGGTTCTTTCCAAGTCCTAGAGCGCATCAATGACAATGCTTACAAACTAGACTTACCTGGTGAGTACAATGTAAATGCTACTTTTAATATTGCTAATTTGCTTCCTTTTGATGTATGTGATGATTTGAGGACAAATCTTTTTCAAGAGGAGGGGAATGATGCAAATCGTAGCTCGACTTCAAGGAATCTAGTTCAAGTTCCAATTAGGGATTCAATTCAAGTTCCAATTAAGGATCCAGTTCAAGTTCTAATTGGATCGGTTACGCGGGCATGTGCAAAGAAGTTTAAAGATGAACTCAACAGCCTGATTCAAGAGGTTTGGGCTCAAGCAAATTCGTGGAGGCCCATTGGACATGAATAACGTGATCAACAAAGATCCATCAACATGATTCAAGTTATAGAAGATTCTAGACAATGCTAAATTCAGCATGTATTTGATGAAGCTTCAAGAATATTTGATGATTAAGAGAAGATATTATCAGATTTGTTTAAAGTTTAATCTCATGGAGATATTCTAGGGATATTTAGATTTCATATCTTTATAGATTATATCATATCTCTATCGATATTTTAGGTTTTATTTTCCTTAACTATAGGAGGAGATATGGCCAGATTAGGATTACTTTATGTCTATATATATTCATCTCAGTGAATTTTAATAAAAAATGAGCATTCAGAAAATTGTGAGAGCATTCTCTTTGGTTCTTGAAGAACTAATTCGAACTTATCGGAAGTTTCCGTGGCGTTCATCATCGACTTATCAAACGGTTTTTCACCACCGTTTGTGGCGTCTTCATCGACTTATCAAACGGCTTTCCATCACCGTTTGTGGCGTTTTCCTATATACCGAGGTTCTTGTTTCGTAATAAACAACGGGTTGATGTCAGTTATATCAAGGTTCTTGTTTATGTTGTAAACAATGGGTTGAGGGTTCGTCAATCAAATCTGATCGTGGAACAACTTTGGGTTCCTTTAGTTGTCGGGTTTCGTCATTCTTAGCGGGAATCGAATCAATTCCCCCCATCCATTGGAGCTTACGACGGTCGGACGGATCCTGTACACCATCTATGGTGACACACCACCTCTTTACTAGAAAGAGGAGCTTCAGATCAATTAAAGTGCCCCCAATTTTCTGGTACCTTAACTGGCGCCGCCTTAGATTGGTTTCATTCGCTTTTGCTAGGGTCGATATGTTCATTTGCGGACCTTATGGGCATGCTCCTAGCAAGGTTTGCAAGAGTGCGCCAGGTGAAAAAAAGAGCCTCACGAGATTTTTATGATGAAGCGAGATAGGCAGGAAACCATTTGATATGGGTATAGTCGGTTCTTTGATATGGCAGCGAAGATAGAAGGACTCACGGATAGGGAGCCGATGGTTGCCTTCCGGAATGGTACCACTGAAAGTGAACTTGCATCTAGCCTCATTATTACTCCCGCCAAGGACATTGGTGAACTGACGTAGCGCGCTCAACGTTTCCTGACCTTAGAAGAGGCCAAAGTAAAATGGCAGAGGGGCAGCCTCAGATGAGAAAAAAGATAAACCACCATCAACGAGATAAAACGAACCGAGGCCAAACGACCAGCATTGTTCGAGAGCTACACGCCCATAACTGCATTGCGAACAGTTGTACTTCACGAGATTCAACGCCTCGGGTTAGCCAAGCCCCCTATTCCGCAGGCAAAAGGCAATCTAGGCGGAAGCCCAGGGAGTTATTGCGAGTACCACAAGGCCAATGGGCACGATACCAGGGATTATCGCAACCTCAAATGAGAAGGATTGCTATCAATGGAATTCTAGGATGCGGAGGGTGGTAGGAGATGCATCTTTCCCTTCCCCATGTGCAGTACTTATAGAAGACATCTTGGGATCAAAGTGGGCTTTTAGGGACCGTGGGCCAAAATGTTTGGTTGAGAAAAAGAGGGCTTTCAGATCTTGATCGCCCATCCCTTATAAAGTAGGCTCGAGCCCGTCACTTGTACCCCCAGATCTCGGGTGATTGACCCGAGAGCATTTATGCTGCGTTTGGTTTTAAAATAGAATTTTAAAATCAGATTTTGATTTTGAAAAAGAGTGGTATAAATTGAGCACATCCTTTGACTTTGTATGAGTTATTTTAATTTGTTGTGAAAATAAGTGGTATAAATGAGACCCATTCTTTGATTTTGTATGAATTATTTTGTTTTGTTGTGGGTGGAATTAAATTAAAGTTATAATTTTAAAATCACATTTGCAAACCAAATAAGCTAATATTTTACAAGATTCATGTATAGAATAATTTGTGAGTAGCTGATTTTAATTATATTTTATTGTAAAAAGTCAAAAAATAAGAAATATTGTGTTCTTTAATTAGTATCAGAGATTTTTTTTAATCTGCTTTAACTGTTTCCTCACAGCTTTCATATCCAATTGAAGACACTTATGCCTCCATGAGATTTTTCCTAATTATACCGTATTTAATTACAGTATTATGTGGAGACTTTACCGGATTCATCTCAATCCTCTTGTCTTTTATATAAATTGGACTCTTCCTTCTTTTTAGAACACGATTCATTCTCTTTTCTCCCGCGTCCACTTGGTAGACCGGAAGGATCCCCCAATGGTTGATCGAGATACGGTACGGATGCTTTCAGGTTTTCTCGGAATAATCGAAGATAAGTCATCTTTCCGTAGCAAATTTTAGGCTTGCCGTGGAAAAAGGTTTGTTGTCCTCTAGTTTTAATCCACATAAGTCTGAATCCGATGAACGTGTTTGTGATGAGAGAAGGGGGGAATTAGTTATCCATCCTGAACAGATCCTCGAAGGGTCACGTTTTCCCCTTCATCCTGATATCGTTGATATGTGTCGATTTTACGACGTAGACCCTATGCAAATAACCCCTAAGGCTCTGCTTATATGGTTTACTGTATATATAACTTGGAGGCTCCGTGGGCTTTCCTACTCTTTAGATGTATTTCGGTATTTTTAGGAACTTTACTCCAGCAGTAGAGGTGGGCCGGAATACTTTTCTTTTAAACTTCGATCGAGTCATCCTTGGTCAGTCGACCGATTTACACCAGCTGATTCAGACTGGAGACGATCATTTTCCTTTTTTTTGGGTTGTTAATGAATGGTTCTGGAAGAGGTCGAAGGCCGTAGATCCCTCCCCCGTCTCTCGGTTCTACAGAGGTCTCCGTGGTTGATGGGTTGAAAACGTTGAGGGATTTATCTTCACGGGCAATAGTGATAGACGAGGCGTTGGAGGCAGATAGGCTTGTTCCGAATATTTCGGTATGATGCGATTCCCGCCAAGAATAACGAGACCCGGCAACTAAAGGAACCCAAGATCGTTCCATGATCAGATTTGATTGACGAACCCTCAACCCGTTGTTTACAACATAAACAAGAACCTTAGTATAACTGACCTCAACCAGTTATTTATTGCGAAACAAGAACCTCGGTATATAGGAAGACGCCACAAACGGTGATGAAAAGCCGTTTGATAAGTCGATGAAGACGCCACAAACGATGGTGGAAAGCCGTTTGATAAATTGATGATGAACGCCACGGAAACTTCCAATAAGTTTGAATTAGTTCTTTAAGAACCAAAGAGAATACTCTCACAATTTTCTGAATATTCCTTTTTTTTATTAAAAATTCACAAAGATGAATATATATAGACATAAACTAATTCTAATCTGGCCATATCTCCTCCTATAGATAAGGAAAATAAAGCCTAAAATGTCGATAGAGATATGACATAATCTATAAAGATATGAAATCTAAATATCCCGAGAATATCTCCATGAGATTTAAACTTTAAACAAATCTGATGATATATTCTCTTGAACATCAAATATTCTAGAAGTTTCCTCAAACACTTGCTGAATTTAGCCTTTTCTGGAATCTTCTATAACTTGAATCATGTTGATGGATCTTTGTGAATTACGTGATTCATGTCCAATGGGCCTCCACGAATTTGCTTGAGCCCAAACCTCTTGAATCAGGCCGTTGAACTCATCTTTAAACTTCTTTGCTCGTGATTGTGTAATCGGTCCAATTGGAACTTGAGCTGGATCCCTTGAAGTCGTGCTACGATTTGCATCATTCCCTTCCTCTTGAAAAGGATTTGCCCTCAAATCATCACCTACATCAAAAGGATGTAAATCAACATCATTAAAAGTAGCACTTACATTGTACTCACCAGGTAAATCTAGTTTGTAAGCGTTGTCATTGATACGCTCTAGGACTTGGAAAGGACCATCCCCTCTCGGAAGTAATTTGGAACGTCTTTGCGCCGAAAATCTCTCTTTCCTCATATGCAACCAAACCCAATCTCCGGGTTCAAAAATCAGCTTATGATGCCCCTTGTTGGCATGTTTTGCATACTGCTCCGTTCTTCGCTCAATATTAAGTCTTGCTTTCTCATGAATCTGCTTGACAAATTCAACTTTCTTTTTGTCATCTAAATTAACATGCTCAGTCAAAGGTAAAGGAGATAAATCCAATTGAATTAAAGGATTAAATCCATAAACAATTTCAAATGGTGAAAATTTAGTAGCAGAATGAACAGATTTGTTATAAGTAAACTCAACATGTGGTAAACACTCTTCCCATGTTTTGATGTTCTTTTTAATGATTGCCCTCAATAAAGTAGACAAAGTCCTATTTACTACTTCAGTTTGACCATTAGTTTGTGGGTGACAAGTAGTAGAAAACAATAGCTTAGTACCTAACTTACACCACAAAGTCTTCCAAAAATAGCTCAAGAACTTATCATCTCTATCCGAAACAATTGCTCTAGGCATGCAATGTAACCTCACAATCTCTCTAAAGAACAAATTAGCAATATGCGAAGCATAATCCGTTTTGTGACATGGAATAAAGTGTGCCATCTTAGAAAATCTGTCAACAACAACAAAAATTGACTCTCTCTCACGTTTAGTTCTAGGCAATCCTAACACGAAGTCCATTGAAATATCAATCCAAGGCTCACTAGGAATTGGTAAAGGAGTATACAAACCGTTAAGCTACACTCTAGATTTAGCTTGCCTACATGTAATGCATTTGCCACAAATTCTCTCAGCATCTCTTTTCATATGTGGCCAATAGAAGTGTTCTTGCAAAATCGCTAAAGTCTTTACAACTCCAAAATGTCCCATTAATCCCCTACCATGAGATTCCTGCACTAATAACTCCCTCAAGGAACAATTAGGCACGCATAACTTATTCTCTCAAAACAGGAACCCATCATGCCTAAAGAACTTACCACAAGGGCTTTTCTCACAAGTCCGATATTCCTCACAAAATTCATGGTCATCAGCATATAAATTTTTAATGTGCTCAAAACCAAGCAATTTTGCATCAAGTGTAGAGAGTAATGCATACCTGCGAAAAAGTGCATCGGCGACCACATTCTCTTTACCTTGCTTATATCGAATGACGTATGGAAACGTCTCAATGAACTCCACCCATCGTGCATGTCTTTTGTTTAGTTTGTGTTGGCTCTTCAAGTGTTTCAAGGACTCATGATCGGTGTGAATCACGAACTCCTTAGGCCATAGGTAGTTCTGGCACGTCTCTAAAGCTTGAACCAATGCATAAAACTCTTTATCATAAGTTGGATAGTTTAAGGCTGCCTCGCTTAGTTTTTCGCTGAAGTAAGCAATTGGTCGTCCTTCCTGCATGAGAACTGCACTTATACCAACACCTGAAGCATCACATTCAATCTCAAAAGGTTTAGAAAAGTTAGGTAAAGATAATAAAGGAAAACCGAAAACCAAGCCAAAAATCCTTAGAGTTTAGGTCGGAATCCATAGCGGGTACTATTCCGACTTATATTCAAAATTCCTCAAACTTTATGGACCACATGTTTTGGACCCAAGGATTCCAATCCTGAACTCAGTTTTTCAGTTTGAAGTCATTCGCTCATCATTTTGGGTCGTTTTAGTCGTTTCGGGTGAAACTCGATCTCTCGGGTGAACAGTAACCCGTCACCAGCGTCATCGAGCCCGCCAGCGCCCATCACCGAGCACGCCAGCGCCCGTCACCAAGCACGCCAGCGCCCGTCACCGAGCACGCCAGTACCCGTCACCTGCGCTCGTCACTAGTGCCCAGTACCCGTCACTAGCGTTCGTCACCCGTCACCAGCGCCCGTCACCGATCTCGCTAGCGCCCGTCATCGAGCACACCAGCGCCCGTCACCGAGCACGCCAGCGCTCGTCACCAGCGCTAGTCACCAACGCCCAGCATCCGCCACCGTACACGCACGCGCCTGTCATCAGCGCCCGTCACCAGCGCACCGCCAGTGCCCGTCACCAGCGTCGCCAGCGCCCGTCACCAGCATCACCAGCGCCCGTCATCGTGCCTGCCAGCGCCTGTCATCGTGTTCGACACTCATCATCGCTCCTGACCGCGCTCTTGCACGTCCACCCTTGCACCCGAATATTTTTTCAAGAGTTCCACCGAGTCACCTAACTCTCAAACACCTCCCCGACTATTTCCTCGTATTCCGAGGCTAGGTATAATATTCTTGACTTAGAGGAGTTAGGGCTTTTCATATTTTTGCATGGCTATGGAGTAATACGGCGTTTTATGCATGTTTAACTTACAAGACTTAATTTTATGCACTTTCATGTTATGTTATGCATGTTTACTACTTTATAATTTGCTAGCATGTCGGAAAAAGGTTTGGATCGTCGTTCGGAAGACCATCCTGACCCGGAAATGGCAAGCAAGCTCTCGGCCAACTTTCTAGATGAGATGGCCGAGACTTAATTTGCTCTTTCCGGGTTAAGATCGTTCTCCTTTGCCGATCCAAGTTAGTTTCCGAGTTTATTTTATTATTCTCAAATGCATGAAGCCTGTGTTATTTTATCGATTCCTTAAATAATATGTTTGTGAATATTTGCATGTTTGAATGCGTTATTCGAATCATGGTAACATCAGCTTTTGTTGAAAACGTGTTATTTATCATGATTGTTGCTTGAGCATGCGAGAAATAATTCGAAACAAGATGCGGAAATCTCTTAGAACCCGATTTGGGCCATGAGACCTCTAGGCTTTCTCTAAGGAGAAGTGGCCGAGAGTCCCTTGGATTTATATGAGTTGCACGAGGCTTCCTCTCCCCGTTTCGAGTCTGTTCTCGAACTTTGTGTAAATTGCAATTTCAATAACATCACGAATTTCGCATTAGAATTGTCTTTTCCAAACAATATGCACGAATCGTTTTTCATAATTAATGCATTCGGTAATAACTTTAAACAGTAATTTCGCGAACGGGTTAATCAGGATGCTCACCTGATTAAACCCACTTTACACTGATAAAGTTTACACGAATCGGCCGTTAACTAATAACTCGCTTTGATGAGTTGTCACATGATGTTAGTGCCCTTTTTAAAACTTATCAATTTCAAAACCCGAAACGTGCAGTCCGATGTAGTATGGACGTCTAGAAAGGGTTTCTGTGTCTAAATTTGAGTTTACCTGATTTCAGGTAACTCAGATCAAGATACAGAAGATCTTTCTAGATCACTTCCGGTTAGATTGAACAGTTCTTTGGCTTTTTCGGGGTTCTTGCACAACCCTGGACGATCCAGGGAATTGGTCGACACCGGCTACAAGCCGAGGTGGCCCGCACTGCGATGTTTC
This sequence comes from Punica granatum, assembly GCF_007655135.1. Classification (NCBI taxonomy): domain Eukaryota; kingdom Viridiplantae; phylum Streptophyta; class Magnoliopsida; order Myrtales; family Lythraceae; genus Punica; species Punica granatum. The sequence goes on along the minus strand of NC_045129.1, from coordinate 25,037,057 downwards.
CCCTTTTCTGAAAACAATTTTCAAATGAACAAAAATCGTCTTTTGACAATTCAGCGATACCCCTAGGGTTAGCATGCAGAAACACTACAGTAAGGGATAAGAACGGGCTACCTGTTCAGGTGCAAGTTCATCTACATAGCCTTTTCCTATTTAATTGATGAGTTTCTGTCACTCTAACGTAGATCGGGTAACTAGAACGATTATCTCTGTCAGAAAACATGCAAAATGCTTGTTAACCTTTCACTCGACCTAACCAAACACTAGATAATGGTTAGGAGGAATTCTAGATTCCAAATCTAGAGTCAAAATAGGAGTTTGGCTAATTCAGTGGTAATTCAGTGACACAATACAGAACAACTGTAAAAGCAATCCACACACAGGAAGCTTGACTACGGACATCCGATATGTCAAGTTCTCAATAAAAACGGAATGCTAAAATATTGGCACACACTTGTTTGTCTAGGGTAGGATTTGCATGCCAAAATACCCCGGATTAATAAATTTGCTAATTCACGTACATTCGGTGAATATAAACACATTGTCTGTTATTTACCTGTTGCTTGTTATCTTTCCGCACATGTTTGTCATACGGGTCGAGCGTGATCCCTAGGCCGAACAATATTAGGGTTCAACGCCCTAATCATCGATTACAGGGTCCAACGCCCTAAACATCACTCATAGGGTCCAATGCCCTAAACATCACTCACAGGGTCTAACACCCTATTCACTGAGAACCCACTAGATTACACTTTTCGGTTATTTCCTAAACTCACGGTGAGTTGAGCGGAATATTAACCGAAAGCGAACCGAATGGGATTCAATCCTTTATAATTTGTAATTTATTGTATTTATTATGAGAGTACATTGTAAGGATTTATTTTTACAATGTAAGAATCCCATTCAGTGAGCGAACGGTTCGAGAGTCGAATTAATCGAATCGATTCAACGTTTGCTCATAGGAAAGTAAATCTCAAAGTTCGTGGTTTCGGTTCATGCAGGGAGTCAACCGTTATGGTTCGATGAACTGTAACGAAAGATAGTGAACCCATTCCCCGACATGCAGGCTAACTTTTCTCTCGGCTTCTCAATCGACATCGTTTAACTCACCGAATTCACGGTGTCAAAACGTGCAAGTTGAGTGTACCCTAATTCATGCGGTAAGTAAAATAACAATGCAAGCCTAGCAAACCAGAGTACCGAAAGGGCGTGTGGGATATAGGCCCGCACGTAATGTGAACCCTCGAATTCAGACTTTTAGGTTTCGAATTGACCAATGCCTTAACAACAACTAGGTGTTCCATACCCCTAGACCCGGGTAACTTATCCGCCCTCGACCTCCGGGGTCGAAAAATGATAAGTGGCGACTCCTTCTCACGCGTGTCCGTCACGCGTCCCACGGAAGGTGGACACTCCCAAGCCGTGCGGTTTCAGGTCGCGCGCATGCGGACCCCGACGAGAGTCCACATTCGGGTCCGTACCGCTTGGCGACTCCACTGGAGACATACTTAGTGGGTTCAGGCTCGATTCGTTTGCTTGCTTGCATGTTTATTAATCGCTTTCCGTACATTTATTTTGCGCACATTTACTTTTATGCACTCGCTTTGCATCATTCTAGCGGATTTAGGTACCAAACGCCTGAAATCCCACGGGCGCCGATCTAGAAAGCTAGGTTAGTCAGAGGTTCCGAGTAAGGGAACGGATCGAGTCGGCTCTACCACCGAACCGACCCCCAAAGATCCTCGCTCAATTTCAAGGAATTGACACCCTTGAATCGGGAGCTCCTATTCCTAGTTAGTGATTTTCTCAGTAGAACACTGAAACCATGCATAAACAGGGACCTTCATGCTGAACCAAAAATAACCTTCATGCCGCCAACTGACCCAAAAGTTGAGTCTTTGAGTCGGCTCGTAGTTTTCTTTTTAGGCGAGCCTTTTGTTGTTTTCACTGAATGAGTGTTGTACAATGTAAAGAACTCGTGTTATAGTTATTTTTCTGCACTGCATGCACATTTTCAAAACAAACTAGGACATTACATCAGTTTGTTTATAAACATTAAACCAACATCTTTTCCATTTAGGTAAGAATGGATTGCTCGCGTCCCTGTCTTAGGCTTGATATCATCATCACGCCATCTGTGGACATTACTCGCCTTTGGAACACATTCCGCCCCGTTGACCGTGCATTCCTCCGGCTCATCATAGGAGACCTGCCATTACTCGCCGATTCTCCCATCGATTGGACCCTGCTCAGAACTGCCATTAGTTTTTGGGACACTCAGCGGGTCGTTTTCAGCTTTCAGGGGACAGAGTTAGCCCCTACAGTAGAGGAATACGCGGCACTCCTTCAGCGGTCTATGCCGATTCACGACATCGTGGTGCCCAACTAGTTTGCCACGATACAGAGTAGACTAGCCGTCCTTTTAAGTCTCCGCAATGAAGAAATTCGTCGCGAGCTTTAGTGTGGAGGGGAGCACAGCATTAGGACTACATGGCTCATAGACTTCATACAGGCCCGTGCTCTGAATACCACGGGAGAGTCCTATCAGCGTGACGCTTGTCACGGGTTTCTTTTACTCATCTTCGGGACTATGCTGTTTCCGTACTCATCGAACCTCATAAACGGGGCACTTGCTCAGGTCATCCTCCAAGTGGTAGGAGGCCATAATTACGTGGAAGTCGTCGTGGCTGAGACCATTCGGTCTCTTGACTATGTACGAGAGATTCGACGGGGCAGGATGAGAGGATCCCCACATCAGCTTCAGATTTGGCTTCTAGCACACCTAAGGCCATTCGACTTGTCCCATCCTTTTCCATGTATCACCGACGAGCGCTCACTTATCGCTCGTCTACTCCATGTGTTTCGACCCTCCGATCGTAATTACACCGACTGGACGCGGTTTATGGAGGAACTCACCCCAGCACAGTTTTTATGGACCACTCGTTGGAATCCCGGCGGTCCCATGATCATTGGATGTCCTTCAGTTATAGGACTTCCCCTGATCAGTCATTTAGGGAGCACACTTGTCTTTCCAGCTCGAGTCATCAGACAACTCGGTGGCCTACATGATATTCCTATAGAGGCAGATCGCACTCCATACCGCTTCAGATGGGCAGACACTACAGCTGCACTTCCCGATGGGGTTCTACGGGTTAAAGAGTTCTGACGTTTATGGGGCACGCGCATCGTTTAGGAGCTTTACTTCTCGGAGCATCCCACTGACGAGGAGCGAGCTTCTCAGCTACTGCAACGTATGTGATGCAGTTCTATCCATATGGATTTGCACCTATTCGTCGGCTACGCATACCACAGATTCTACAAACACCGCATGCAGACATTCCAGACGCAGAGAGCTCAGTCCAAGGAGCCATGCACACAGAGCTGCAAGTCATCAGAGCAGAGCGAGATCAACTCCGCTGCGAGCTTGTGGATATTCGTGCAGAACTCACTGATCACAGAGAGCTTCAAAGCGAGTTGGCTCAAACTCGTGCACGCGTAGTGATCCAAGACAGGGAGATAGCGCCTTTGAACGCTACGTTGGATCGAACGCGGGCAAGAGCGCGCAGGATCTCCCATCCTTAGGATCGGTTGCTGAGCATTTTTGCCCGTATAGGACCCGCGTAGCGCCCACTCAGCTACGAGTTGTAATAGTTGTTGGTTTAATGTTTATGTTTCCTTTCAAACAGATTGTCTTTGTAAATTATGGAGTGTGAATCGAACTGATGTAATGGCATTAGTGTTTTCAAACTCATACATCTCATGCATTCATACATTGTCATTTATATCTTGAAGATGGTCAACACACAACAATTACACTCATACACTGACACATACATGTCGGTACTAACAACTGGCGTCGCATCGATATCCTACTCATGCACGCGGAAGAATGGCCGAAGAACAACAACCCGTTATCTCGGAGCAAGACACGCCGCCAATGCCGACACACTCCCCTCCTCGAGACATGCATGCGGTGTCGCCTCCCGCTGCATCTATGGCATATTCTGGTGCTCTTCCAACGCACTTCCCTCCTCTTGCACAGGCGCCATCCAATGTTGTCGATCCCGTGCGTTTCACCGCGCTCGAAGGGATGGTTAATCAGTTGGCCGCCAACATGAATACCAATATGACAGAGCTCATGGCTATGCTTCGGGATCAAAACCGAGCTTCCTCGAGCCACACTTCACCTCCTGAACGTAGGACAACCGTGCACCTGAATCCAGTCGACCTGCCTATTTATGTGACGGATAGCGAAGATATATCTTTTTCAGCAATGACATATATGCTGGCAGTCAGTCCAATCAGTGATCCTATGCCACCGCCACCGGCTTCTACATCGATGCCTTTGCCACCCGTGGCGCTCCTATCAACGGATTCCGCAATGCTCACTTTGCCGCCGCTCACCATACCTACTCAACCTTCAATCTACACCGTTCCACCACCGACGGTTCCTCCAGTCGCGATCACACAAGTCCCTGCTCCCACTGCGGACCATTTCTCCTTCCAAGCTCCACAACCCCAAATGAGCTTCCCCTACCAAGCTCCACCGCCTCTAAATATTCCCCCCACTGAACCGAGCACGCCTACTCAAGCTGCCCCTCCAGCTCTACCGATAAATATTCCTCCTGAAAATGAGTGGGAGAGAAGAATGAAGAGAATGGAGGAAACTATCCGAGCCCTCCAAGCAGGCATGTCCCGTCTTGACCATGGTGACTTCAACTGGAACTTATTCCCAGGCATGCGGTTGCCCTTGAAAATCAAAATTCCAGACTTTAAGAGATATGACGGGACCAAGGATCCGAGCCATCATCTCCGCCACTACCAAAGAAAAATGTTGCAATACTGGGACTACGAGGAATTCATAATCCAGACATTCCAAGACAGTCTCATGGGACCAGCATTGGATTGGTTCATGACGCTAAAAGCACAGGACATCTCAACTTGGGCGGACCTCTCTCAGAAATTCCTTGATCAGTACCGCTTCTGTGCCGAGACACCCCCTACGCTCCTAAAGCTTAGTACCATGGAGATGAAGGAAAATCAGGCTTTTGAAGCCTATGCAACAGAGTGGAGGGGAAAAGCGGCGAAGCATATCCCCCCGATCAGTGAGATCCAACAAGTTCAACTGTTCCATTCCACACTAAAGGGTGTATACTACTCGCACCTCTTATCTCACGCCTCCTCATTCTTCGAGCTTATTGAAGCAGGGAAGAAGCTTGATATGGGCATCAAATTGGGGAGGATTGAGGGACCGATCATTAAGAAAGAAGGGGAGGCACCGAGGAAGCAAGCCGCTGGTACCTCCAGAAGGACCAAGGATGCTACCATTAGTGCTGTCAATCCGGGGCATCAACCCCAGAAGCAATTTTCGGTGAACTATGCGCCTGCACCTTCGGCTCCTCAAGCATATGCACGCCCCGTGCATTATCTTCCACCCTACCAGCCACAACAGACACATTATTCGGCCCCGCCATTCGTTATTCTGCCGCAACTACCACAACAACAGGCCCTAGTCCAAAGCAGAGCCCCGGCTTCGAGACCTCCTCAACCGGCGCAGCGGACTCCTGCTCCGCAGACTCGACAGGGCAATGCCACCCCATCTTAACAGCGTAAACAATTCGCTCCTCTGCCGACTTCTTTGTCCCACATTTATCGACAACTTCTAGCAGGGAACATGATACGATCGGAGGCGCCGCATCCTAACTTCGATCCAACAGTACAGAATCAGAGCATCCATTGTGAATTTCATCAGGGTGCTCCGGGTCATATAACCGACAACTGTTGGAGGCTTCGAGAGAAGATACAGGAGATGATTGACGCGAAGCAAATCTCCTTCAATGAAGTTAAGGCCTCGAATGTGCGGGCAAACCCTCTCCCTAATCACGGGTCAAGCTCGGGCCCTACTGTGGGCACCCGAATTTCATCTCGTCGGGGCACGCATGCGCGCGCCTAAGCAAACGCGGCTTGGGAGTATCCACCTTCCCGGGGACGCGCGACGGACGCACTTGAGAAGGAGTCGCCACTTGCCATTTTACGACCCGAAGGTCGAGGGTCGGCAAGTTACCCGGGTCTAGGGGTACGAGGTACTCCTAAATGCTAAGGCAATGGTCATGCGGGATCGAAAGTTCCGAATTCGGGGGTTCTATTACGTGCGGGCCTATATCCCGCACGCCCTTTCGGTACTCTAGCTTGCTAGGCTTGCCGTTTTGTTTATTTACCGCGTGGTTTAGGGTCGCACTTGACTCGCTCGTTTTGACATCGTAAGTTCGATGAATTGATCAAGTTGGGAGTATCCACCTTCCCGGGGACGCGCGACGGACGCACATGAGAAGGAGTCGCCACTTGCCATTTTACGACCCGAAGGTCGAGGGTCGGCAAGTTACCCGGGTCTAGGGGTACGGGGTACTCCTAAATGCTAAGGCAATGGTCATGCGGGATCGAAAGCTCCGAATTTGGGGGTTCTATGACGTGCGGGCCTATATCCCGCATGCCCTTTCGGTACTCTAGCTTGCTAGGCTTGCCGTTTTGTTTATTTACCGCGTGGTTTAGGGTCACACTTGACTCGCCCGTTTTGACATCGTAAGTTCGATGAATTGATCAAGTTGGTCCGAACGTCCAAAAGGTGAGTACGCTTGTGCATCGGGGAATTTGTTCACTATCTTAGCGCTATAGTTCACCGAATCATGAGGGTCGATTTCCTGCGTGAACCGAAACCCCGAGTATCCGAGATTACTCATCCTTTGGTAGGGATAGACCAACTTTAACCAATTCGACGCTCGGACCTCTCGCTCACCGATCGGGATCCTTACAATTATACGTATGAACATACAAATAGAATTCTCGCAATATTCTCTCAACTAATTACAAGATATAACTGAATAAGTAAATGGATCCCGATCGGTTTGCATTAGGCCAATATTCCGCTTCGGCTCACCGTGTATTTTGAATAACCGATAAGTAAATTAAGGCAACGCGGGCTCAAAGAGCCGGGGGCCGGGTCCAATCGAACCGACGGTTTGCGGGAGAACCGATTAGTTCCCACCGTAACCGTTGGATCGATCAAGCTCCCGGGTGATATCTAAACACGTTTCACACATCCAATCCAAATTGCCTTCCACATAGGCCATATTTGGAGTGCGATGGTGACTCGAGGCTAGATCCCATTCCGCACTCGGGTTGCACGCTCTCGGTGAGTTAAGAGGCGTTGGACCTCGTGTTCGGCGGTTTGGGGCGTTGGACCCCGTGCAACACGTAACCTATGGGCTCGGGCCCGAACCGCAACAAATTATCATGGGCAAGGGAAAAACAGAAGAAAACTGATAAAATTGACATAATACAGACAATAACTGACAACTGTCGATGAATACGGACAAGTGGTGTATTAAGTCGAATGTACGTGATTTAATCGGTTATTAACCGGGGTTGATTAGCAGACAATGCATCTAACCTAGGCAAGCATAGAGGACGGGCTAGGGTGCGGTTCTAAGCCAATTACATGTGTGTATTTGTTTTAGGACTCTTATTCGGTTAGGTGACACTGCGGTTTCACCGAATTAGCCCAACTCGTATTTTGACTCTAGAATGGAATTTATCATTCCGCCTATCTATTATCTATTGTTTGATTAGGCCGAATGTACGATTAATCCGGTTGTTCGCGTTTTTGTAACTGAAGTAAAAATGCTCCCCACCGAATCTACGATAGGAAGAAGGAAACACCGAAAATGAACGAAATGGGTTACGCGAATGAAACTCGCACCCAAACGGGTTGCCCCTTTCTCGTCCACAACTCTAGGTGTTTCCAACCCCCTAACGCCTAGGGTATCGGTGTGTCACGGAATGACGATTATGCCCATGGAATAAAATTGTGGTGTTCATATGCAAATTGGAGACCACGTCACAAGAAGTAGTCTAAGGAGGACTCGCACATCTCGACTCGAGTCGCCTCAAATCGGGCCCGGACTCGAGTCATGGTACGCGAGTACTCATTAGACCTCAAATCCACTCGTGTTACGTATCTCGGTGTTTTGAAATTGTGAACTTCTAATGGAAAAGGGCATTCTCGCCGTTCCGTGAACCATCGATGCGTTTACGAATTAAGGATCGATTAACCCAATTATTTAGTCCAAGTGATTCAATTAGCCGGATGATGTGCCCCGTTTATCCCGTTCGTGGGATTATTCAGTGGTGGTGACCTTACGTTACCGGCACTGTTGGTTTAATGGGTAATGGTCCGAAATCCATTCGCCTATCATGAGATTAACACGCATCTAGTGACGGAACACGAATATGAATGCACTCAATTCCAAGGATCTAACACGAAACGACGAAGGAGACCACCCTAGACCCGGGAGGGGTCAAGGAGCACTCGGTCCCTTTCCGAGGGATTAGGCCGAGAGGCCTCCTTGACCCGCCTTGGGTCGTGGGTAGTATCCCACGTTGGTTCGGGCTATTCCTTGCATGCATAATACACCAAGCGTGTTAATAATACGTGTTTTACTCATCTCGATACCGCCGTGACCACAATCACATAAAATCATACAAATACACACGCACGAGATATTTAAACGAAAGCAATAAGACGGCATCGACTCAAATAATAGGGAGATGGACAAAAACACGGGAACCGGTCCGTCTCGAGGTGGAAGAATGCTTCCCGGACTCGTGTGGTCCAAGGAAGCTCTCGGCCATACTCCATCAAGGAGGGCCGTGAGCTTTCATGGCTCACACTAGTCGGGAGAGTTTTCTTCGGCTCCGATTCGGAACATTTCCCGTCACGTTAACGTGTTACATATGATTAGCGATAAAAAGACATAGGAATCGACCCTTTTCGGGAAGGGGGAGACCGCCCTAGCCTCGGGTGGACCAAGGAGACTCACGGGTCTCTCCCTAGAGACTTGGCCGTGAGTCCTATGGCTCAACCCATGGCCCAAAGGATCTCTCCCATTCCGGATCCGAGCCGTGTCCCGTCATGGTACGCAAGCTCGAGCATCATACATACATGACATGGACATATTAATGGGAATAAAGAACGTACGTTGTATGGGAGTGCATGGCATCACGGATCCGAAAGAAAGAAAAAAAACTTTCATGCATTCAGGTTCTCTAAATCATGTCAACGTTTCATATAAGCAAAGATCAAGGATCCTAGTTTCTCTAAGTTGTAAAGAGATGTTACCTAGTCTCGATGCACGAGGAAAAGAGTCGGGGAAGTGGCCTTGAGGGTCGTAAGACTCGGCTTGGGCGTTACGGGTTGAGGGACCCGAGAGGAGGCAGTCGCGGCAGGTCGGGGAAAACGAGGTTCGCACGCTAGCTCCGGCCACGGCACGGTGCGAGGTTGGGCTCGTTGGACTCCTAAGAGGTAGATCTAGACGTCCGAGGACAGACCCGAACGTGCCAAGCCCTAGATGAACCCGAAACAGAGAGAGAAAGTTCGGTGTGAAAGCAAATAACCCGGTAAGAGAAGAAACGATGAAACGGTGGTTGTGCACGGTGGATCGGCTCTCGGATCGTGACCACCTCTTCACGAGGGAGGGTGAGGGTTGTGAGGAACCCTTGGAACGTGATGGCACGACTCGGCAAAGTCGTGGAGCGAAATGGCACGTTGTTGAAGTTCGGTCCACGCGTATAACGTCCTAGGGAGCCGATTCTTCTCACGGCCAAAACGCGTTGATGGAGGCTTCAAATGAGAAATCTAAGCCCGAAAATGGACTTAGGGGATGGAAAATATGTAGGCTAGGGAGTTTGGTGATTTTTGGCTTAAGTCGGGTCGGGTGGTTACCGGAAAACAGGGTGGTTTTCCGACGGTTTTGGCCTTGGGACGGGCTGGACGAATGAGTGGGAGTAGGCTGGAGTTTGAGAGGATTCTTGAGAGAGATTGGCTTGAGAGAGAGTGAGAATGAAGAAGTGATTAAGGTTAATGATGAATGGGGCTTTATAGGAGTGGCTAACGGCTCGATTAGGAGAAGTTAATCACGGCTTAGGGGCTTAAGCAAGGGCTGCCGAAATTTTAAGGCAATTAGGGAGGGGAAATAGTCACTTAGAGTGTAGGGGAAGCAAGGGTAAGAGTGATGGGAGTGATGGATGGATGATGGGAAGTGATGGATGTGAGAGAAATTCAAATTTGTGGTGGAAGGAGCCTTGAGCCGCCGGCCATGGGGGGGAAGCCGCGGCTAATTGCGGCCAGCCGAGTCTTGAGGGGTTGAGCCGTGGCTTGGGGTTGAGCCGCGGCTTGGTGGCTTGGCTTGGCTGAGCTGTGGGTCCCATTCGATTAAGAGAAAAGCCGGAAAACGCTTGAGACTTGATCGAGCTCGCATTCGATCTCCGATGTCCAATTAATTTATTGATTTGGAATGCTTGAACGAAGAGGATTTGAATGAGCCTAATATCGCCATGCGTCGTGTGAACGGACGTTCGGGCGACTCGGCGTTTCGAGGGTCGGTTTTGCCCTGTTCGGACATTCGGAGTGGAATTGAGCGTCCCCGGTCCCCGATTGCTCTTCGTGCATCTTAATGTTCGTTTTGGGGACAGTTGGCTCGTCGTCCCCGGCTGAAGGCCGCTGGCCTGGGAAGACCTAGGGACTTTTGACCGGGGCTTTCTCAGTATTCCCAGAATGTCTTGAGGTGCTCGGGGATCGTTGCGGTCTCTGTTTTCCGTGGACGTGCCCCGAAGGTTCGTCGGGGGCGTTCGCTACCATTGAAACGTCCTTCGGGAAGCCCCGTAGAGTTCCGAATGATCGTATGAGGCTTGTCCCATGACCTTGATGGTCCTTGGGTGCCTGTAGGCCCGTTTTAGGGGGTCGTCTGCTTGTCAGTGGAGCGGGCCCCGAGAGCTCTGTCAGAAAAGGCGTCCGTGAGAGATCGGGGTGTCCCGGCTTGTGCGGCATGCCCCGGAAACACGCCCGGATGTGTCATTGGTTACTTTGGCACTGAGAGGGATTTTTGGAGTCCCATATCGGGAACCTTTCGGTGCTTCGGTGACTCGGTGATGAATAGTGGCACAGTGCCAGCTCCGTCGTTTTCGGGATTCCTTGTTCGTTCGTTCTTCTGACTGCTCTCTTCGGCTTTTCTAATCGACCCAGCTCTTCTCCCATTGTTCATGACTCCGTGCCCGCCCATTTACCTCTGATTGCCGGATAGTGAATAGCGTCTCGAGCTTTGGTTGGGAATCCTCGTGTGAGAAGCCGGTGGGCCAAAACGGGGTGCTGACAGCTTGCTCCTCTTTGGTTGCATGCTCGGTTAGAGGATGTAGCCAAAGACCATGAGAGGCACCCTATTTTGGTCCCGGCGACCGCTTCTATCGTCTTCCTCCGTGGTAGCTCGCCCCTCCTGTCATGAGATAGTAGCATGATTGGGATTTGGGGAATGTGAAGTGGTAGGCGAAGGGCCGAAGCCCGCGGAAAGCAGTAAAGCGGACGCGAAGTCCGAGAAGCAGTAAAGCGGACGCGAAGTCCGTGGACGAGAAGTCCGGAAAGCAGTAAAGCGGACGCGAAGTCCCTAAAGCAGTAAATGCGGACACGAAGTCCGGGGACCCGAAGTCCCTGAAGCAGTACATGCGGACACGAAGTCCGGGAACCCGAAGTCCCAGAAGCAGTAAATGCGGACGCGAAGTCCGGGGACCCGAAGTCCCTGAAGCAGTAAATCCAGACGCGAAGTCCGAGGAACCGAAGTCCCTGAAGCAGTAAATGCGGACGCGAAGTCCGGAGAACCGAAGTCCCTGAAGCAGTAAATGCGGACGCGAAGTCCGGGGACCGGAAGTCCCTCAAGCAGAAAATGCGGACCCGAAGTCCGGGGACCCGAAGTCCCTAAAGCAGTAAATGCGGACACGAAGTCCGTGGACTCGAAGTCCCTGAAGCAGTAAATGCGGACGCGAAGTCCGGGGATCCGAAGTCCCTGAAGGAGTACATGCGGAGGGTCCCTGAAGGAGTACATGCGGACACGAAGTCCGGGGACCCGAAGTCCCTAAAGCAGTACATGCGGACACGAAGTCCGGGGACATGAAGTCCCTAAAGCAGTACATGCGGACACGAAGTCCGGGAACTCGAAGTCCCTGAAGCAGTAAATGCGGACGCGAAATCCGGGGACCCGAAGTCCCCGAAGGAGTACATGCGGAGGGTCTCTGAAGGAGTACATGCGGACATGAAGTCCGGGGACCCGAAGTCCCTAAAGCAGTACATGCGGATTCGAAGTCCGGGGACACGAAGTCCCTAAAGCAGTACATGCGGACACGAAGTCCGGGAACCCGAAGTCCCTAAAGGAGTAAATGCGGACGCGAAGTCCGGGGACCCGAAGTCCCTGAAGCAGTAAATGCGGACGCGAAGTCCGGGGACCCGAAGTCCCTGAAGCAGTAAATGCGGACTCGAAGTCCGGGGACCGGAAGTCCCTCAAGCAGTAAATGCGGACCCGAAGTCCGGGGACCCGAAGTCCCTAAAGCAGTAAATGCGGACGCGAAGTCCGGGGACCCGAAGTCCCTGAAGGAGTACATGCGGAGGGTCCCTGAAGGAGTACATGCGGACACGAAGTCCGGGGACCCGAAGTCCCTAAAGCAGTACATGCGGACACGAAGTCCGGGAACCCGAAGTCCCTGAAGCAGTAAATGCGGACACGAAGTCCGGGGACCCGAAGTCCCTGAAGCAGTAAATGCGAACGCGAAGTCCGGGGACGTGAAGTCCCTCAAGTAGTAAATGCGGACGCGAAGTCCGGGGACCGGAAGACCCTCAAGCAGTAAATGCGGACGCGAAGTCCGGGGACCCGAAGTCCCCAAGTAGTAAATGCGGACAAGAAGTCTGGGGACTCGAAGTCCCTGAAGGAGTAAATGCGGACGCGAAGTCCGGGGACCCGAAGTCCCTGAAGCAGTAAATGCGGACGCGAAGTCCGGGGATCCGAAGTCCCTGAAGGAGTACATGCGGAGGGTCCCTGAAGCAGTAAATGCGGACACGAAGTCCGGGGACCCGAAGTCCCTGAAGCAGTAAATGCGAACGCGAAGTCCGGGGACGTGAAGTCCCTCAAGTAGTAAATGCGGACGCGAAGTCCGGGGACCGGAAGACCCTCAAGCAGTAAATGCGGACGCGAAGTCCGGGGACCCGAAGTCCCCAAAGTAGTAAATGCGGACAAGAAGTCTGGGGACTCGAAGTCCCTGAAGCAGTAAATGCGGACGCGAAGTCCGGGGACCCGAAGTCCCTGAAGCAGTAAATGCGGACGCGAAGTCCGGGGACCCGAAGTCCCTGAAGCAGTAAATGCGGACGCGAAGTCCGGGGACCGGAAGTCCCTCAAGCAGTAAATGCGGACCCGAAGTCCGGGGACCCGAAGTCCCTGAAGCAGTAAATGCGGACACGAAATCCGGGGACTCGAAGTCCCTGAAGTAGTAAATGCGGACGCGAAGTCCGGGGACCCGAAGTCCCTGAAGGAGTACATGCGGAGGGTCCCTGAAGGACTACATGCGGACACGAAGTCCGGGGACCCGAAGTCCCTAAAGCAGTATATGCGGACACGAAGTCCGTGGACTCGAAGTCCCTGAAGCAGTAAATGCGGACGCGAAGTCCGGGGATCCGAAGTCCCTGAATGAGTACATGCGGAGGGTCCCTGAAGGAGTACGTGCGGACACGAAGTCCGAGGACCCGAAGTCCCTAAAGCAGTACATGCGGACACGAAGTCCGGGGACATGAAGTCCCTAAAGCAGTACATGCGGACACGAAGTCCGGGAACCCGAAGTCCCTAAAAGTAGTAAATGCGGACGCGAAGTCCGGGTACCGGAAGTCCCTCAAGCAGTAAATGCGGACTCGAAGTCCGAGGACCCGAAGTCCCTAAAGCAGTAAATGCGGACACGAAGTCCGGGGACTCGAAGTCCCTGAAGCAGTAAATGCGGACGCGAAATCCGGGGACCCGAAGTCCCTGAAGGAGTACATGCGGAGGGTCTCTGAAGGAGTACATGCGGACATGAAGTCCGGGGACCCGAAGTCCCTAAAGCAGTACATGCGGAGTCGAAGTCCGGGGACACGAAGTCCCTAAAGCAGTACATGCGGACACGAAGTCCGGGAACCCGAAGTCCCTAAAGGAGTAAATGCGGACGCGAAGTCCGGGGACCCGAAGTCCCTGAAGCAGTATATGCGGACACGAAATCCGGGGACACGAAGTCCCTAAAGCAGTAAATGCGGACGCGAAGTCCGGGAATCCGAAATCCCTCAAGCAGTGAATGCGGACGCGAAGTCCGGGGACCCGAAGTCCGTGGACTCGAAGTCCCTGAAGCAGTAAATGCGGACACGAAGTCCGTGGACTCGAAGTCCCTGAAGCAGTAAATGCGGACGCGAAGTCCGGGGATCCGAAGTCCCTGAAGGATTACATGCGGAGGGTCCCTGAAGGAGTACATGCGGACACGAAGTCCGGGGACCCGAAGTCCCTAAAGCAGTACATGCGGACACGAAGTCCGGGGACATGAAGTCCCTAAAGCAGTACATGCGGACACGAAGTCCGGGAACCCGAAGTCCCTGAAGCAGTAAATGCGGACGCGAAGTCCGGGTACCGGAAGTCCCTCAAGCAGTAAATGCGGACTCGAAGTCCGAGGACCCGAAGTCCCTAAAGTAGTAAATGCGGACACGAAGTCCGGGGACTCGAAGTCCCTGAAGCAGTAAATGCGGACGCGAAATCCGGGGACCCGAAGTCCCTGAAGGAGTACATGCGGAGGGTCTCTGAAGGAGTACATGCGGACATGTAGTCCGGGGACCCGAAGTCCCTAAAGCAGTACATGCGGATTCGAAGTCCGGGGACACCAAGTCCCTAAAGCAGTACATGCGGACACGAAGTCCGGGAACCGAAGTCCCTAAAGGAGTAAATGCGGACGCGAAGTCCGGGGACCCGAAGTCCCTGAAGCAGTAAATGTGGACTCGAAGTCCGGGGACCGGAAGTCCCTCAAGCAGTAAATGCGGACCCGAAGTCCGGGGACCCGAAGTCCTTGAAGGAGTACTTGCGGAGGGTCCCTGAAGGAGTACATGCGGACACGAAGTCCGGGGACCCGAAGTCCCTAAAGCAGTACATGCGGACACGAAGTCCGGGAACCCGAAGTCCCTGAAGTAGTAAATGCGGACACGAAGTCCGGGGACCCGAAGTCCCTGAAGCAGTATATGCGAACGCGAAGTCCGGGGACGTGAAGTCCCTCAAGGAGTAAATGCGGACGCGAAGTCCGGGGACCGGAAGACCCTCAAGCAGTAAATGTGGGCGCGAAGTCCGGGGACCCGAAGTCCCCAAAGTAGTAAATGCGGACAAGAAGTCTGGGGACTCGAAGTCCCTGAAGCAGTAAATGCGGACGCGAAGTCCGGGGACCCGAAGTCCCTGAAGCAGTAAATGCGGACCCGAAGTCCGGGGACCCGAAGTCCCTGAAGCAGTAAATGCGGACACGAAATCCGGGGACTCGAAGTCCCTGAAGCAGTAAATGCGGACGCGAAGTCCGGGGACCCGAAGTCCCTGAAGGAGTACATGCGGAGGGTCCCTGAAGGAGTACATGCGGACACGAAGTCCGGGGACCCGAAGTCCCTAAAGCAGTATATGCGGACACGAAATCCGGGGACACGAAGTCCCTAAAGCAGTAAATGCGGACGCGAAGTCCGGGAATCCGAAATCCCTCAAGCAGTGAATGCGGACGCGAAGTCCGGGGACCCGAAGTCCGTGGACTCGAAGTCCCTGAAGCAGTAAATGCGGACACGAAGTCCGTGGACTCGAAGTCCCTGAAGCAGTAAATGCGGACGCGAAGTCCGGGGATCCGAAGTCCCTGAAGGAGTATATGCGAAGGGTCCCTGAAGGAGTACATGCGGACACGAAGTCCGGGGACCCGAAGACCCTAAAGCAGTACATGCGGACACGAAGTCCGGGGACATGAAGTCCTTAAAGCAGTACATGCGGACACGAAGTCCGGGAACCCGAAGTCCCTGAAGCAGTAAATACGGACGCGAAGTCCGGGTACGGGAAGTCCCTCAAGCAGTAAATGCGGACTCGAAGTCCGAGGACCCGAAGTCCCTAAAGCAGTAAATGCGGACACGAAGTCCGGGGACTCGAAGTCCCTGAAGCAGTAAATGCGGACGCGAAATCCGGGGACCCGAAGTCCCTGAAGTAGTACATGCGGAGGGTCTCTAAAGGAGTACATGCGGACATGAAGTCCGGGGACCCGAAGTCCCTAAAGGAGTACATGCGGATTCGAAGTCCGGGGACACGAAGTCCCTAAAGCAGTACATGCGGACACGAAGTCCGGGAACCCGAAGTCCCTAAAAGAGTAAATGCGGACGCGAAGTCCGGGGACCCGAAGTCCCTGAAGCAGTAAATGCGGACGCGAAGTCCGGGGACCCGAAGTCCCTGAAGCAGTAAATGCGGACTCGAAGTCCGGGGACCGGAAGTCCCTCAAGCAGTAAATGCGGACCCGATGTCCGGGGACCCGAAGTCCCTGATGCAGTAAATGCGGACGCGAAGTCCGGGGACCCGAAGTCCTTGAAGGAGTACATGCGGAGGGTCCCTGAAGGAGTACATGCGGACACGAAGTCCGGGGACCCGAAGTCCCTAAAGCAGTACATGCGGACACGAAGTCCGGGAACTTGAAGTCCCTGAAGCAGTAAATGCGGACACGAAGTCCGGGGACCCGAAGTCCCTGAAGCAGTAAATGCGAACGCGAAGTCCGGGGACGTGAAGTCCCTCAAGGAGTAAATGCGGACGCGAAGTCCGGGGACCGGAAGACCCTCAAGCAGTAAATGCGGACGCGAAGTCCGGGGACCCGAAGTCCCCAAAGCAGTAAATGCGGACAAGAAGTCTGGGGACTCGAAGTCCCTGAAGCAGTAAATGCGGACGCGAAGTCCGGGGACCCGAAGTCCCTGAAGCAGTAAATGCGGACGCGAAGTCCGGGGACCGGAAGTCCCTCAAGCAGTAAATGCGGACCCGAAGTCCGGGGACCCGAAGTCCCTGAAGCAGTAAATGCGGACACGAAATCCGGGGACTCGAAGTCCCTGAAGCAGTAAATGCGGACGCGAAGTCCGGGGACCCGAAGTCCCTGAAGGAGTACATGCGGAGGGTCCCTGAAGGAGTACATGCGGACACGAAGTCCGGGGACCCGAAGTCCCTAAAGCAGTATATGCGGACACGAAGTCCGGGGACATGAAGTCCCTAAAGCAGTACATGCGGACACGAAGTCCGGGAACCCGAAGTCCCTGAAGCAGTAAATGCGGACGCGAAGTCCGGGTACGGGAAGTCCCTCAAGCAGTAAATGCGGACTCGAAGTCCGAGGACCCGAAGTCCCTAAAGCAGTAAATGCGGACACGAAGTCCGGGGACTCGAAGTCCCTGAAGCAGTAAATGCGGACGCGAAGTCCGGGGATCCGAAGTCCCTGAAGGAGTACATGCGGAGGGTCCCTGAAGGAGTACATGCGGACACGAAGTCCGGGGACCCGAAGTCCCTAAAGCAGTACATGCGGACACGAAGTCCGGGGACATGAAGTCCCTAAAGCAGTACATGCGGACACGAAGTCCGGGAACCCGAAGTCCCTGAAGCAGTAAATGCGGACGCGAAGTCCGGGTACGGGAAGTCCCTCAAGCAGTAAATGCGGACTCGAAGTCCGAGGACCCGAAGTCCCTAAAGCAGTAAATGCGGACACGAAGTCCGGGGACTCGAAGTCCCTGAAGCAGTAAATGCGGACGCGAAATCCGGGGACCCGAAGTCCCTGAAGTAGTACATGCGGAGGGTCTCTGAAGGAGTACATGCGGACATGAAGTCCGGGGACCCGAAGTCCCTAAAGCAGTACATGCGGATTCGAAGTCCGGGGACACGAAGTCCCTAAAGCAGTACATGCGGACACGAAGTCCGGGAACCCGAAGTCCCTAAAAGAGTAAATGCGGACGCGAAGTCCGGGGACGCGAAGTCCCTGAAGCAGTAAATGCGGACGCGAAGTCCGGGGACCCGAAGTCCCTGAAGCAGTAAATGCGGACCCGAAGTCCGAGGACCCGAAGTCCCTGAAGCAGTAAATGCGGACGCGAAGTCCGGGGACCCGAAGTCCTTGAAGGAGTACATGCGGAGGGTCCCTGAAGGAGTACATGCGGACACGAAGTCCGGGGACCCGAAGTCCCTAAAGCAGTACATGCGGACACGAAGTCCGGGAACTTGAAGTCCCTGAAACAGTAAATGCGGACACGAAGTCCGGGGACCCGAAGTCCCTGAAGCAGTAAATGCGAACGCGAAGTCCGAGGACGTGAAGTCCCTCAAGTAGTAAATGCGGACGCGAAGTCCGGGGACCGGAAGACCCTCAAGCAGTAAATGCGGACGCGAAGTCCGGGGACCCGAAGTCCCCAAAGCAGTAAATGCGGACGCGAAGTCCGGGGACCCGAAGTCCCTGAAGTAGTAAATGCGGACAAGAAGTCTGGGGACTCGAAGTCCATGAAGCAGTAAATGGGGACGCGAAGTCCGGGGACCCGAAGTCCCTGAAGCAGTAAATGCGGACGCGAAGTCCGGGGACCGGAAAACCCTCAAGCAGTAAATGCGGACCCGAAGTCCGGGGACCCGAAGTCCCTGAAGCAGTAAATGCGGACGCGAAATCCGGGGACTCGAAGTCCCAGAAGTAGTAAATGCGGACGCGAAGTCCGGGGACCCGAAGTCCCTGAAGGAGTACATGCGGAGGGTCCCTGAAGGACTACATGCGGACACGAAGTCCGGGGACCCGAAGTCCCTAAAGCAGTATATGCGGACACGAAGTCCGTGGACTCAAAGTCCCTGAAGCAGTAAATGCGGACGCGAAGTCCGGGGATCCGAAGTCCCTGAAGGAGTACATGCGGAGGGTCCCTGAAGGAGTACATGCGGACACGAAGTCCGGGGACCCGAAGTCCCTAAAGCAGTACATGCGGACACGAAGTCCGGGGACATGAAGTCCCTAAAGCAGTACATGCGGACACGAAGTCCGGGAACCCGAAGTCCCTAAAAGCAGTAAATGCGGACGCGAAGTCCGGGTACCGGAAGTCCCTCAAGTAGTAAATGCGGACTCGAAGTCCGAGGACCCGAAGTCCCTAAAGCAGTAAATGCGGACACGAAGTCCGGGGACTCGAAGTCCCTGAAGCAGTAAACGCGGACGCGAAATCCGGGGACCCGAAGTCCCAGAAGGAGTACATGCGGAGGGTCTCTGAAGGGGTACATGCGGACATGAAGTCCGGGGACCGGAAGACCCTCAAGCAGTAAATGCGGACGCGAAGTCCGGGGACCCGAAGTCCCCAAAGCAGTAAATGCGGACGCGAAGTCCGGGGACCCGAAGTCCCTGAAGTAGTAAATGCGGACAAGAAGTCTGGGGACTCGAAGTCCCTGAAGCAGTAAATGCGGACGCGAAGTCCGGGGACCCGAAGTCCCTGAAGCAGTAAATGCGGACGCGAAGTTCGGGGACTGGAAAACCCTCAAGCAGTAAATGCGGACCCGAAGTCCGGGGACCCGAAGTCCCTGAAGCAGTAAATGCGGACGCGAAATCCGGGGACTCGAAGTCCCTGAAGTAGTAAATGCGGACGCGAAGTCCGGGGACCCGAAGTTCCTGAAGGAGTACATGCGGAGGGTCCCTGAAGGACTACATGCGGACACGAAGTCCGGGGACCCGAAGTCCCTAAAGCAGTATATGCGGACACGAAGTCCGTGGACTCGAAGTCCCTGAAGCAGTAAATGTGGACGCGAAGTCCGGGGATCCGAAGTCCCTGAAGGAGTACATGCGGAGGGTCCCTGAAGGAGTACATGCGGACACGAAGTCCAGGGACCCGAAGTCCCTAAAGCAGTACATGCGGACACGAAGTCCGGGGACATGAAGTCCCTAAAGCAGTACATGCGGACACGAAGTCCGGGAACCCGAAGTCCCTAAAAGCAGTAAATGCGGACGCGAAATCCGGGTACCGGAAGTCCCTCAAGCAGTAAATGCGGACTCGAAGTCCGAGGACCCGAAGTCCCTAAAGCAGTAAATGCGGACACGAAGTCCGGGGACTCGAAGTCCCTGAAGCAGTAAATGCGGACGCGAAATCCGGGGACCCGAAGTCCCTGAAGGAGTACATGCGGAGGGTCTCTGAAGGAGTACATGCGGACATGAAGTCCGGGGACCCGAAGTCCCTAAAGCAGTACATGCGGAGTCGAAGTCCGGGAACACGAAGTCCCTAAAGCAGTACATGCGGACCCGAAGTCCGGGAACCCGAAGTCCCTAAAGGAGTAAATGCGGACGCGAAGTCCGGGGACCCGAAGTCCCTGAAGCAGTAAATGCGGACGTGAAGTCCGGGGACCCGAAGTCCCTGAAGCAGTAAATGCGGACTCGAAGTCCGGGGACCGGAAGTCCCTCAAGCAGTAAATGCGGACCCGAAGTCCGGGGACCCGAAGTCCCTGAAGCAGTAAATGCGGACGCGAAGTCCGGGGACCCGAAGTCCCTGAAGGAGTACATGCGGAGGGTCCCTGAAGGAGTACATGCGGACACGAAGTCCGAGGACCCGAAGTCCCTAAAGCAGTACATGCGGACACGAAGTCCGGGAACCCGAAGTCCCTGAAGCAGTAAATGCGGACGCGAAGTCCGGGTACGGGAAGTCCCTCAAGCAGTAAATGCGGACTCGAAGTCCGAGGACCCGAAGTCCCTTAAGCAGTAAATGCGGACACGAAGTCCGGGGACTCGAAGTCCCTGAAGCAGTAAATGCGGACGCGAAATCCGGGGACCCGAAGTCCCTGAAGTAGTACATGCGGAGGGTCTCTGAAGGAGTACATGCGGACATGAAGTCCGGGGACCCGAAGTCCCTAAAGCAGTACATGCGGATTAGAAGTCCGGGGACACGAAGTCCCTAAAGCAGTACATGCGGACACGAAGTCCGGGAACCCGATGTCCCTAAAAGAGTAAATGCGGACGCGAAGTCCGGGGACCCGAAGTCCCTGAAGCAGTAAATGCGGACGCGAAGTCCGGGGACCCGAAGTCCCTGAAGCAGTAAATGCGGACTCGAAGTCCGGGGACCGGAAGTCCCTCAAGCAGTAAATGCGGACCCGAAGTCCGGGGACGCGAAGTCCCTGAAGCAGTAAATGCGGACGCGAAGTCCGGGGACCCGAAGTCCTTGAAGGAGTACATGCGGAGGGTCCCTGAAGGAGTACATGCGGACACGAAGTCCGGGGACCCGAAGTCCCTAAAGCAGTACATGCGGACACGAAGTCCGGGGACCCGAAGTCCCTGAAGCAGTAAATGCGAACGCGAAGTCCGGGGACGTGAAGTCCCTCAAGGAGTAAATGCGGACGCGAAGTCCGGGGACCGGAAGACCCTCAAGCAGTAAATGCGGACGCGAAGTCCGGGGACCGGAAGACCCTCAAGCAGTAAATGCGGAAGCGAAGTCCCCAAAGTAGTAAATGCGGACAAGAAGTCTGGGGACTCGAAGTCCCTGAAGGAGTAAATGCGGACGCGAAGTCCGGGGACCCGAAGTCCCTGAAGCAGTAAATGCGGACGCGAAGTCCGGGGACCGGAAGTCCCTCAAGCAGTAAATGCGGACCCGAAGTCCGGGGACCCGAAGTCCCTGAAGCAGTAAATGCGGACGCGAAATCCGGGGACTCGAAGTCCCTGAAGTAGTAAATGCGGACGCGAAGTCCGGGGACCCGAAGTCCCTGAAGGAGTACATGCGGAGGATCCCTGAAGGACTACATGCGGACACGAAGTCCGGGACCCGAAGTCCTAAAGCAGTATATGCGGACACGAAGTCCGTGGACTCGAGTCCCTGAAGCAGTAAATGCGGACGCGAAGTCCGGGGAT